>NW_026047200.1:57500-62500 GCF_023864345.2 Schistocerca serialis cubense
ACGGCCGACAGGGGCGGCAACATAGTGGAGCCGCAGTGTCACTAATGTACAGAGATAGAACAGTTTCGACTGGAACTAGAGTAACCGTATACACGGCACTGATTAGTAATAGATGCAGAGCCATCAGAATACAGATAATATATACAACCGTCCCTATACATGCTGAAAGACTCTGCACACAATGAGAACCACACGTCAGCCAGACACTCTTATCACACACTACTCTCTTATCACACACAATATCTAACCACCAGCATGGAAGAACATCCAGTGCATCCTCTCCGCCACATGACACAATCCACACTATCATTACCAGACCGGGAGGTCCACCCAGAAAACACAATATCCCACCCTTCCGACATCCGCACATTGCTCAGCTAAGCCACGAACACCCACACATGTCCTACACAGTGGTGCACCCAACATCACAATACTGCCTCCTGTCACAGCACACAAACAATGGCAGGAATGAAAGACACAGATCTGCCACAACCATGGAATCGGAGCGCCGCCTGTCATGAGCCAAAAGTGCATCCTGACGTGACAAATCGGATAATACCGCAGGCATCCAATTACGATAATCACTATCAACGAACCTGCCGCCCCCCCCCCCAATACACCTTTCCCTACAACAATGTGTATCTGAACCTACGCTATATCGTACCTTAACCTAACCTATATCGTACCTTAACCTAACCTATATCGTACCTTAACCTAACCTATATCGTACCTTAACCTAACCTATATCGTACCTTAACCTAACCTATATCGTACCTTAACCTAACCTATATCGTACCTTAACCTAACCTATATCGTACCTTAACCTAACCTATATCGTACCTTAACCTAACCTATATCGTGCCTTAACCTAACCTATATCGTGCCTTAACCTAACCTATATCGTGCCTTAACCTAACCTATATCGTGCCTTAACCTAACCTATATCGTGCCTTAACCTAACCTATATCGTGCCTTAACCTAACCTATATCGTGCCTTAACCTAACCTATATCGTGCCTTAACCTAACCTAATTTGTGCCTTAACCTAACCTAATTTGTGCCTTAACCTAACCTAATTTGTGCCTTAACCTAACCTAATTTGTGCCTTAACCTAACCTAATTTGTGCCTTAACCTAACCTAATTTGTGCCTTAACCTAACCTAATTTGTGCCTTAACCTAACCTAATTTGTGCCGTAACCTAACCTAATTTGTGCCGTAACGTAACCCATGTTGTGCCGTAACGTAACCCATGTTGTGCCGTAACGTAACCCATGTTGTGCCGTAACGTAACCCATGTTGTGCCGTAACGTAACCCATGTTGTGCCGTAACGTAACCCATGTTGTGCCGTAACGTAACCCATGTTGTGCCGTAACCTAACCCATGTTGTGCCTTAACCTAACCCATGTTGTGCCTTAACCTAACCCATGTTGTGCCTTAACCTAACCCATGTTGTGCCTTAACCTAACCCATGTTGTGCCTTAACCTAACCCATGTTGTGCCTTAACCTAACCCACGTTGTGCCTTAACCTAACCTACGTTGTGCCTTAACCTAACCCATGTTGTGCCTTAACCTAACCCATGTTGTGCCTTAACCTAACCCATGTTGTGCCTTAACCTAACCCATGTTGTGCCTTAACCTAACCCATGTTGTGCCTTAACCTAACCCATGTTGTGCCTTAACCTAACCCATGGTGTGCCTTAACCTAACCCATGTTGTGCCTTAACCTAACCCATGTTGTGCCTTAACCTAACCCACGTTGTGCCTTAACCTAACCCACGTTGTGCCTTAACCTAACCCACGTTGTGCCTTAACCTAACCCACGTTGTGCCTTAACCTAACCTACGTTGTGCCTTAACCTAACCCATGTTGTGCCTTAACCTAACCCATGTTGTGCCTTAACCTAACCCATGTTGTGCCTTAACCTAACCCATGTTGTGCCTTAACCTAACCCATGTTGTGCCTTAACCTAACCCATGGTGTGCCTTAACCTAACCCATGGTGTGCCTTAACCTAACCCATGGTGTGCCTTAACCTAACCCATGTTGTGCCTTAACCTAACCCATGTTGTGCCTTAACCTAACCCATGTTGTGCCTTAACCTAACCCATGTTGTGCCTTAACCTAACCCATGTTGTGCCTTAACCTAACCCATGTTGTGCCTTAACCTAACCCATGTTGTGCCTTAACCTAACCCATGTTGTGCCTTAACCTAACCCATGTTGTGCCTTAACCTAACCCATGTTGTGCCTTAACCTAACCCATGTTGTGCCTTAACCTAACCCATGTTGTGCCTTAACCTAACCCATGTTGTACCTTAACCTAACCCATGTTGTGCCTTAACCTAACCCATGTTGTGCCTTAACCTAACCCATGTTGTGCCTTAACCTAACCCATGTTGTGCCTTAACCTAACCCATGTTGTGCCTTAACCTAACCCATGTTGTGCCTTAACCTAACCCATGTTGTGCCTTAACCTAACCCATGTTGTGCCTTAACCTAACCCATGTTGTGCCTTAACCTAACCCATGTTGTGCCTTAACCTAACCCATGTTGTGCCTTAACCTAACCCATGTTGTGCCTTAACCTAACCCATGTTGTGCCTTAACCTAACCCATGTTGTGCCTTAACCTAACCCATGTTGTGCCTTAACCTAACCCATGTTGTGCCTTAACCTAACCCATGTTGTGCCTTAACCTAACCCATGTTGTGCCTTAACCTAACCCATGTTGTGCCTTAACCTAACCCATGTTGTGCCTTAACCTAACCCATGTTGTGCCTTAACCTAACCCATGTTGTGCCTTAACCTAACCCATGTTGTGCCTTAACCTAACCCATGTTGTGCCTTAACCTAACCCATGTTGTGCCTTAACCTAACCCATGTTGTGCCTTAACGTAACCCATGTTGTGCCTTAACGTAACCCATGTTGTGCCTTAACCTAACCTATAATGTGCCTTAACCTAACCTAAAGTGCGCCGTAACCTAAACTATATTGCGCCTTAACCTGACGCACGTTGTCGCTGAACCTGCTCTGTAATTGTTATGCAACCCGTTAAAGTAGTGTAGTGTTGCCTAACCGCAACCCTCGCAATATAGTTCGCTACTCGCACTGCCCGGTCCCCTGTGTATCGCGTCATGTTAAACACCTTGCAGGTGTTGCTGACTTTCCACATGCTCCTGCTATACACTGTAGTGTGGATAGCAGCAGGACGTACATGCCCCCCCCCCTTCCCCCCTGCCTTCGCAAGCTGGTCGGTGAGAAGTTTGCATGTTCAATGCCCTTCGCATGCCGACGTACTCAGCCTACGTTGTGGTACGGCCTGTCACCTGTCCGCCGATGTACGCAAAACCCACAAACTGTACTGCACATTGCTCCGTATGTACTGAATGATACATCGTGGCCCATGTGACCGTATGACGACAGCGCCTAGCAACGGCGGACCATACAGTCCAAATATTGTGCACGCAGCTACGTGTCGTCTCCCTATAAGAGCTGGATTGCAGTGTGGTACGCCATACAGACGTGTGGGAGGAACGGACGCCCTGGATGGCGATCAGCATGAGCAGTCTGTTGATGTAGTGGAGCGTGTATTCGGACGTAGTCGTCTCTTCTCACACACCGTGATAGCATGTTGCACCGCGTTCCACATCTGCGACATGCTGCAGAGGCGGGCTGACAGTCGTTCGCGCAATGGACACCGCATACGTACGGGGTCTACCTTCCACGTGTTCTCTAGGCGTGCACATGTTGTTGCGTCTATGTGGGCAGACGTAGTGTGTTGTGACACCTGACACAGGCATGCAATACTCGTTGCAAATGGCGATGGACGTGTACGTTTGCTGGTGACGTTACGCAAATGAACAACCGGTAACCCGTTGTGGTGCGGTTGTTCTCGCTAGAGGTGAATCAGTGTTGGCGACGATCGGTCGAGCTATTAACCGGTTGTTTCAGGGATACCCACCATGCCCACGAACGTGAAAGGGGACCCACCATGCCCACGAACGTGAAAGGGGATCTGGGTGTGAGGCGATACGCGGCGGTGGCTGGGTGGGACCGTCCCCGGCCGGTGAGGGGGGGCCGCCCGGCGTGCTGGCAGCGCGGTGCGTGGGCGCACGCGCTACAGCCGGCTGGTGGGGGCGGCCGGTGGCAGGCGCGCCGGCCGACGGACGCGGCAGGCGGCGCAGCTGCGCGCCGGCGCCCCCTGCTCGCGGCGCCTTGCGGCCAAAGTAGGTCCTCGCGGGCCCGGTGCGAAGCGCGGTGGCCATCTGCAGTGTGCTGGTCCGATTGAGGACTTTGTGCGCTGAGGATGCGCCGCCGCCCGGCGCTCGGCGCCGCGACGCCGTCTGCTGCTCGGTCGCCCCAGCGGTTCTCGCAGGTGGTTTGTATCGCAGCTGTGCGGACGTGTTGGCGCGTGCGCTGTGCTGGGAGAGTTCGCTTCGGCACCCAAGTAGGGCTTTTGTCCTTCTGTGGCGCTGGCGTTGGAGCTGCCGGTCACCGTAGGTGGCGCGTGTTGTCTCCCGCCGGCAATGCCACGACAGCACGCTCCCGGGCCTCTGTCGGCAGCGGCAAGCTCAGTTGGGAGCACGGGTGGTCGCACCTAAAGCGTCTACTCGCCTAACTCCGGGCGATTGCGCCTCTCTCGAACCCGACCAAGTACTTAGGACGGCGCTGCGCGCCGCCGGGACCTGAGAGGGTTTCGAGGTGTGTTGTGCAGGGGAGCTCAGCCTCCTCCTGTTTGCAGAATAATTGAGCGGACGCTTGCGTGTTCGCGCGGGCCCCCGGGACACACTCCCGGGCGGCCGGCTGCTCAGCTCTAGTTGACGCAGCTCCCTGGTTGATCCTGCCAGTAGTCATATGCTTGTCTCAAAGATTAAGCCATGCATGTCTCAGTACAAGCCGCATTAAGGTGAAACCGCGAATGGCTCATTAAATCAGTTATGGTTCCTTAGATCGTACCCACGTTACTTGGATAACTGTGGTAATTCTAGAGCTAATACATGC
>NW_026047200.1:70000-75000 GCF_023864345.2 Schistocerca serialis cubense
CGCCATCTATGGGACGCCAAGCCGACTAAGACATCGATGGGCCCACAGTGCCCATCTTTCGACGCCACCCACAAAGCATGCAGCCTCTGTCGACCACAGCACCCATACGCCAGTGCCTCTGCCGCACGAAGTCGTGGACCGGCAATCACACCACCTGCACCCGTTCGTGCCCCACCCCAACCGCCCAACTCGCATCGCCAGCGGATGAACGGCGGACGTTTCCCGCACTCGTAAGGTGCAATTCACACCTATAACATGAGTTTCATGAAGAGATATTTCCAATATGCGACATTCCCGCTGTCCCTATTCATGAGCTGCGAGCTGTACCACGTACAAGCTACAGACGCGATCGCATTGCTCACTGTACGGATTCTCATGCTGAGCCATCAGCTAGGAAGCGCCCCATCCATGTCGGCACCCGTGGGCGTTGCACTCGCAGTCGCAAAAAACGCTGGGCAAATATATATCTCGGAAGAGTAACGACAGTCCGAGCCTCCTGGCGTTGCACTCGCAGCCGCAAAAAAACGCTGGGCACATATATGTCTCGGAAGAGTAACGACAGTCCGAGTCTCCTGCGTGGGAAGAGTCTTTCTAGGCCCTGACCCACGGGAAGGGTGTAGCTTCCCCCATCCCGGACATTTGACGTCGTCACACTACCGGTATTGACTAATAGACTGATTGCTGATAATCATTAGCCATACACTGGGGGAAACGGCCGACAGGGGCGGCAACATAGTGGAGCCGCAGTGTCACTAATGTACAGAGATAGAACAGTTTCGACTGGAACTAGAGTAACCGTATACACGGCACTGATTAGTAATAGATGCAGAGCCATCAGAATACAGATAATATATACAACCGTCCCTATACATGCTGAAAGACTCTGCACACAATGAGAACCACACGTCAGCCAGACACTCTTATCACACACTACTCTCTTATCACACACAATATCTAACCACCAGCATGGAAGAACATCCAGTGCATCCTCTCCGCCACATGACACAATCCACACTATCATTACCAGACCGGGAGGTCCACCCAGAAAACACAATATCCCACCCTTCCGACATCCGCACATTGCTCAGCTAAGCCACGAACACCCACACATGTCCTACACAGTGGTGCACCCAACATCACAATACTGCCTCCTGTCACAGCACACAAACAATGGCAGGAATGAAAGACACAGATCTGCCACAACCATGGAATCGGAGCGCCGCCTGTCATGAGCCAAAAGTGCATCCTGACGTGACAAATCGGATAATACCGCAGGCATCCAATTACGATAATCACTATCAACGAACCTGCCGCCCCCCCCCCCAATACACCTTTCCCTACAACAATGTGTATCTGAACCTACGCTATATCGTACCTTAACCTAACCTATATCGTACCTTAACCTAACCTATATCGTACCTTAACCTAACCTATATCGTACCTTAACCTAACCTATATCGTACCTTAACCTAACCTATATCGTACCTTAACCTAACCTATATCGTACCTTAACCTAACCTATATCGTACCTTAACCTAACCTATATCGTACCTTAACCTAACCTATATCGTACCTTAACCTAACCTATATCGTGCCTTAACCTAACCTATATCGTGCCTTAACCTAACCTATATCGTGCCTTAACCTAACCTATATCGTGCCTTAACCTAACCTATATCGTGCCTTAACCTAACCTATATCGTGCCTTAACCTAACCTATATCGTGCCTTAACCTAACCTATATCGTGCCTTAACCTAACCTAATTTGTGCCTTAACCTAACCTAATTTGTGCCTTAACCTAACCTAATTTGTGCCTTAACCTAACCTAATTTGTGCCTTAACCTAACCTAATTTGTGCCTTAACCTAACCTAATTTGTGCCTTAACCTAACCTAATTTGTGCCTTAACCTAACCTAATTTGTGCCGTAACCTAACCTAATTTGTGCCGTAACGTAACCCATGTTGTGCCGTAACGTAACCCATGTTGTGCCGTAACGTAACCCATGTTGTGCCGTAACGTAACCCATGTTGTGCCGTAACGTAACCCATGTTGTGCCGTAACGTAACCCATGTTGTGCCGTAACGTAACCCATGTTGTGCCGTAACCTAACCCATGTTGTGCCTTAACCTAACCCATGTTGTGCCTTAACCTAACCCATGTTGTGCCTTAACCTAACCCATGTTGTGCCTTAACCTAACCCATGTTGTGCCTTAACCTAACCCATGTTGTGCCTTAACCTAACCCACGTTGTGCCTTAACCTAACCTACGTTGTGCCTTAACCTAACCCATGTTGTGCCTTAACCTAACCCATGTTGTGCCTTAACCTAACCCATGTTGTGCCTTAACCTAACCCATGTTGTGCCTTAACCTAACCCATGTTGTGCCTTAACCTAACCCATGTTGTGCCTTAACCTAACCCATGTTGTGCCTTAACCTAACCCATGGTGTGCCTTAACCTAACCCATGTTGTGCCTTAACCTAACCCATGTTGTGCCTTAACCTAACCCACGTTGTGCCTTAACCTAACCCACGTTGTGCCTTAACCTAACCCACGTTGTGCCTTAACCTAACCCACGTTGTGCCTTAACCTAACCTACGTTGTGCCTTAACCTAACCCATGTTGTGCCTTAACCTAACCCATGTTGTGCCTTAACCTAACCCATGTTGTGCCTTAACCTAACCCATGTTGTGCCTTAACCTAACCCATGTTGTGCCTTAACCTAACCCATGGTGTGCCTTAACCTAACCCATGGTGTGCCTTAACCTAACCCATGGTGTGCCTTAACCTAACCCATGTTGTGCCTTAACCTAACCCATGTTGTGCCTTAACCTAACCCATGTTGTGCCTTAACCTAACCCATGTTGTGCCTTAACCTAACCCATGTTGTGCCTTAACCTAACCCATGTTGTGCCTTAACCTAACCCATGTTGTGCCTTAACCTAACCCATGTTGTGCCTTAACCTAACCCATGTTGTGCCTTAACCTAACCCATGTTGTGCCTTAACCTAACCCATGTTGTGCCTTAACCTAACCCATGTTGTGCCTTAACCTAACCCATGTTGTGCCTTAACCTAACCCATGTTGTGCCTTAACCTAACCCATGTTGTGCCTTAACCTAACCCATGTTGTGCCTTAACCTAACCCATGTTGTGCCTTAACCTAACCCATGTTGTGCCTTAACCTAACCCATGTTGTGCCTTAACCTAACCCATGTTGTGCCTTAACCTAACCCATGTTGTGCCTTAACCTAACCCATGTTGTGCCTTAACCTAACCCATGTTGTGCCTTAACCTAACCCATGTTGTGCCTTAACCTAACCCATGTTGTGCCTTAACCTAACCCATGTTGTGCCTTAACCTAACCCATGTTGTGCCTTAACCTAACCCATGTTGTGCCTTAACCTAACCCATGTTGTGCCTTAACCTAACCCATGTTGTGCCTTAACCTAACCCATGTTGTGCCTTAACCTAACCCATGTTGTGCCTTAACCTAACCCATGTTGTGCCTTAACCTAACCCATGTTGTGCCTTAACCTAACCCATGTTGTGCCTTAACCTAACCCATGTTGTGCCTTAACCTAACCCATGTTGTGCCTTAACCTAACCCATGTTGTGCCTTAACCTAACCCATGTTGTGCCTTAACGTAACCCATGTTGTGCCTTAACGTAACCCATGTTGTGCCTTAACCTAACCTATAATGTGCCTTAACCTAACCTAAAGTGCGCCGTAACCTAAACTATATTGCGCCTTAACCTGACGCACGTTGTCGCTGAACCTGCTCTGTAATTGTTATGCAACCCGTTAAAGTAGTGTAGTGTTGCCTAACCGCAACCCTCGCAATATAGTTCGCTACTCGCACTGCCCGGTCCCCTGTGTATCGCGTCATGTTAAACACCTTGCAGGTGTTGCTGACTTTCCACATGCTCCTGCTATACACTGTAGTGTGGATAGCAGCAGGACGTACATGCCCCCCCCCCTTCCCCCCTGCCTTCGCAAGCTGGTCGGTGAGAAGTTTGCATGTTCAATGCCCTTCGCATGCCGACGTACTCAGCCTACGTTGTGGTACGGCCTGTCACCTGTCCGCCGATGTACGCAAAACCCACAAACTGTACTGCACATTGCTCCGTATGTACTGAATGATACATCGTGGCCCATGTGACCGTATGACGACAGCGCCTAGCAACGGCGGACCATACAGTCCAAATATTGTGCACGCAGCTACGTGTCGTCTCCCTATAAGAGCTGGATTGCAGTGTGGTACGCCATACAGACGTGTGGGAGGAACGGACGCCCTGGATGGCGATCAGCATGAGCAGTCTGTTGATGTAGTGGAGCGTGTATTCGGACGTAGTCGTCTCTTCTCACACACCGTGATAGCATGTTGCACCGCGTTCCACATCTGCGACATGCTGCAGAGGCGGGCTGACAGTCGTTCGCGCAATGGACACCGCATACGTACGGGGTCTACCTTCCACGTGTTCTCTAGGCGTGCACATGTTGTTGCGTCTATGTGGGCAGACGTAGTGTGTTGTGACACCTGACACAGGCATGCAATACTCGTTGCAAATGGCGATGGACGTGTACGTTTGCTGGTGACGTTACGCAAATGAACAACCGGTAACCCGTTGTGGTGCGGTTGTTCTCGCTAGAGGTGAATCAGTGTTGGCGACGATCGGTCGAGCTATTAACCGGTTGTTTCAGGGATACCCACCATGCCCACGAACGTGAAAGGGGACCCACCATGCCCACGAACGTGAAAGGGGATCTGGGTGTGAGGCGATACGCGGCGGTGGCTGGGTGGGACCGTCCCCGGCCGGTGAGGGGGGGCCGCCCGGCGTGCTGGCAGCGCGGTGCGTGGGCGCACGCGCTACAGCCGGCTGGTGGGGGCGGCCGGTGGCAGGCGCGCCGGCCGACGGACGCGGCAGGCGGCGCAGCTGCGCGCCGGCGCCCCCTGCTCGCGGCGCCTTGCGGCCAAAGTAGGTCCTCGCGGGCCCGG
>NW_026047200.1:85000-90000 GCF_023864345.2 Schistocerca serialis cubense
CTATATCGTGCCTTAACCTAACCTATATCGTGCCTTAACCTAACCTAATTTGTGCCTTAACCTAACCTAATTTGTGCCTTAACCTAACCTAATTTGTGCCTTAACCTAACCTAATTTGTGCCTTAACCTAACCTAATTTGTGCCTTAACCTAACCTAATTTGTGCCTTAACCTAACCTAATTTGTGCCTTAACCTAACCTAATTTGTGCCGTAACCTAACCTAATTTGTGCCGTAACGTAACCCATGTTGTGCCGTAACGTAACCCATGTTGTGCCGTAACGTAACCCATGTTGTGCCGTAACGTAACCCATGTTGTGCCGTAACGTAACCCATGTTGTGCCGTAACGTAACCCATGTTGTGCCGTAACCTAACCCATGTTGTGCCTTAACCTAACCCATGTTGTGCCTTAACCTAACCCATGTTGTGCCTTAACCTAACCCATGTTGTGCCTTAACCTAACCCATGTTGTGCCTTAACCTAACCCATGTTGTGCCTTAACCTAACCCACGTTGTGCCTTAACCTAACCTACGTTGTGCCTTAACCTAACCCATGTTGTGCCTTAACCTAACCCATGTTGTGCCTTAACCTAACCCATGTTGTGCCTTAACCTAACCCATGTTGTGCCTTAACCTAACCCATGTTGTGCCTTAACCTAACCCATGTTGTGCCTTAACCTAACCCATGTTGTGCCTTAACCTAACCCATGTTGTGCCTTAACCTAACCCATGTTGTGCCTTAACCTAACCCACGTTGTGCCTTAACCTAACCCACGTTGTGCCTTAACCTAACCCACGTTGTGCCTTAACCTAACCCACGTTGTGCCTTAACCTAACCTACGTTGTGCCTTAACCTAACCCATGTTGTGCCTTAACCTAACCCATGTTGTGCCTTAACCTAATCCATGTTGTGCCTTAACCTAACCCATGTTGTGCCTTAACCTAACCCATGTTGTGCCTTAACCTAACCCATGGTGTGCCTTAACCTAACCCATGGTGTGCCTTAACCTAACCCATGGTGTGCCTTAACCTAACCCATGTTGTGCCTTAACCTAACCCATGTTGTGCCTTAACCTAACCCATGTTGTGCCTTAACCTAACCCATGTTGTGCCTTAACCTAACCCATGTTGTGCCTTAACCTAACCCATGTTGTGCCTTAACCTAACCCATGTTGTGCCTTAACCTAACCCATGTTGTGCCTTAACCTAACCCATGTTGTGCCTTAACCTAACCCATGTTGTGCCTTAACCTAACCCATGTTGTGCCTTAACCTAACCCATGTTGTGCCTTAACCTAACCCATGTTGTGCCTTAACCTAACCCATGTTGTGCCTTAACCTAACCCATGTTGTGCCTTAACCTAACCCATGTTGTGCCTTAACCTAACCCATGTTGTGCCTTAACCTAACCCATGTTGTGCCTTAACCTAACCCATGTTGTGCCTTAACCTAACCCATGTTGTGCCTTAACCTAACCCATGTTGTGCCTTAACCTAACCCATGTTGTGCCTTAACCTAACCCATGTTGTGCCTTAACCTAACCCATGTTGTGCCTTAACCTAACCCATGTTGTGCCTTAACCTAACCCATGTTGTGCCTTAACCTAACCCATGTTGTGCCTTAACCTAACCCATGTTGTGCCTTAACCTAACCCATGTTGTGCCTTAACCTAACCCATGTTGTGCCTTAACCTAACCCATGTTGTGCCTTAACCTAACCCATGTTGTGCCTTAACCTAACCCATGTTGTGCCTTAACCTAACCCATGTTGTGCCTTAACCTAACCCATGTTGTGCCTTAACCTAACCCATGTTGTGCCTTAACCTAACCCATGTTGTGCCTTAACCTAACCCATGTTGTGCCTTAACGTAACCCATGTTGTGCCTTAACGTAACCCATGTTGTGCCTTAACCTAACCTATAATGTGCCTTAACCTAACCTAAAGTGCGCCGTAACCTAAACTATATTGCGCCTTAACCTGACGCACGTTGTCGCTGAACCTGCTCTGTAATTGTTATGCAACCCGTTAAAGTAGTGTAGTGTTGCCTAACCGCAACCCTCGCAATATAGTTCGCTACTCGCACTGCCCGGTCCCCTGTGTATCGCGTCATGTTAAACACCTTGCAGGTGTTGCTGACTTTCCACATGCTCCTGCTATACACTGTAGTGTGGATAGCAGCAGGACGTACATGCCCCCCCCCCTTCCCCCCTGCCTTCGCAAGCTGGTCGGTGAGAAGTTTGCATGTTCAATGCCCTTCGCATGCCGACGTACTCAGCCTACGTTGTGGTACGGCCTGTCACCTGTCCGCCGATGTACGCAAAACCCACAAACTGTACTGCACATTGCTCCGTATGTACTGAATGATACATCGTGGCCCATGTGACCGTATGACGACAGCGCCTAGCAACGGCGGACCATACAGTCCAAATATTGTGCACGCAGCTACGTGTCGTCTCCCTATAAGAGCTGGATTGCAGTGTGGTACGCCATACAGACGTGTGGGAGGAACGGACGCCCTGGATGGCGATCAGCATGAGCAGTCTGTTGATGTAGTGGAGCGTGTATTCGGACGTAGTCGTCTCTTCTCACACACCGTGATAGCATGTTGCACCGCGTTCCACATCTGCGACATGCTGCAGAGGCGGGCTGACAGTCGTTCGCGCAATGGACACCGCATACGTACGGGGTCTACCTTCCACGTGTTCTCTAGGCGTGCACATGTTGTTGCGTCTATGTGGGCAGACGTAGTGTGTTGTGACACCTGACACAGGCATGCAATACTCGTTGCAAATGGCGATGGACGTGTACGTTTGCTGGTGACGTTACGCAAATGAACAACCGGTAACCCGTTGTGGTGCGGTTGTTCTCGCTAGAGGTGAATCAGTGTTGGCGACGATCGGTCGAGCTATTAACCGGTTGTTTCAGGGATACCCACCATGCCCACGAACGTGAAAGGGGACCCACCATGCCCACGAACGTGAAAGGGGATCTGGGTGTGAGGCGATACGCGGCGGTGGCTGGGTGGGACCGTCCCCGGCCGGTGAGGGGGGGCCGCCCGGCGTGCTGGCAGCGCGGTGCGTGGGCGCACGCGCTACAGCCGGCTGGTGGGGGCGGCCGGTGGCAGGCGCGCCGGCCGACGGACGCGGCAGGCGGCGCAGCTGCGCGCCGGCGCCCCCTGCTCGCGGCGCCTTGCGGCCAAAGTAGGTCCTCGCGGGCCCGGTGCGAAGCGCGGTGGCCATCTGCAGTGTGCTGGTCCGATTGAGGACTTTGTGCGCTGAGGATGCGCCGCCGCCCGGCGCTCGGCGCCGCGACGCCGTCTGCTGCTCGGTCGCCCCAGCGGTTCTCGCAGGTGGTTTGTATCGCAGCTGTGCGGACGTGTTGGCGCGTGCGCTGTGCTGGGAGAGTTCGCTTCGGCACCCAAGTAGGGCTTTTGTCCTTCTGTGGCGCTGGCGTTGGAGCTGCCGGTCACCGTAGGTGGCGCGTGTTGTCTCCCGCCGGCAATGCCACGACAGCACGCTCCCGGGCCTCTGTCGGCAGCGGCAAGCTCAGTTGGGAGCACGGGTGGTCGCACCTAAAGCGTCTACTCGCCTAACTCCGGGCGATTGCGCCTCTCTCGAACCCGACCAAGTACTTAGGACGGCGCTGCGCGCCGCCGGGACCTGAGAGGGTTTCGAGGTGTGTTGTGCAGGGGAGCTCAGCCTCCTCCTGTTTGCAGAATAATTGAGCGGACGCTTGCGTGTTCGCGCGGGCCCCCGGGACACACTCCCGGGCGGCCGGCTGCTCAGCTCTAGTTGACGCAGCTCCCTGGTTGATCCTGCCAGTAGTCATATGCTTGTCTCAAAGATTAAGCCATGCATGTCTCAGTACAAGCCGCATTAAGGTGAAACCGCGAATGGCTCATTAAATCAGTTATGGTTCCTTAGATCGTACCCACGTTACTTGGATAACTGTGGTAATTCTAGAGCTAATACATGCAAACAGAGTCCCGACCAGAGATGGAAGGGACGCTTTTATTAGATCAAAACCAATCGGTCGGCTCGTCCGGTCCGTTTGCCTTGGTGACTCTGAATAACTTAGGGCTGATCGCACGGTCCTCGTACCGGCGACGCATCTTTCAAATGTCTGCCTTATCAACTGTCGATGGTAGGTTCTGCGCCTACCATGGTTGTAACGGGTAACGGGGAATCAGGGTTCGATTCCGGAGAGGGAGCCTGAGAAACGGCTACCACATCCAAGGAAGGCAGCAGGCGCGCAAATTACCCACTCCCGGCACGGGGAGGTAGTGACGAAAAATAACGATACGGGACTCATCCGAGGCCCCGTAATCGGAATGAGTACACTTTAAATCCTTTAACGAGTATCTATTGGAGGGCAAGTCTGGTGCCAGCAGCCGCGGTAATTCCAGCTCCAATAGCGTATATTAAAGTTGTTGCGGTTAAAAAGCTCGTAGTTGGATTTGTGTCCCACGCTGTTGGTTCACCGCCCGTCGGTGTTTAACTGGCATGTATCGTGGGACGTCCTGCCGGTGGGGCGAGCCGAAGGCGTGCGACCGCCTCGTGCGTGCTCGTGCGTCCCGAGGCGGACCCCGTTGAAATCCTACCAGGGTGCTCTTTATTGAGTGTCTCGGTGGGCCGGCACGTTTACTTTGAACAAATTAGAGTGCTTAAAGCAGGCAAGCCCGCCTGAATACTGTGTGCATGGAATAATGGAATAGGACCTCGGTTCTATTTTGTTGGTTTTCGGAACCCGAGGTAATGATTAATAGGGACAGGCGGGGGCATTCGTATTGCGACGTTAGAGGTGAAATTCTTGGATCGTCGCAAGACGAACAGAAGCGAAAGCATTTGCCAAGTATGTTTTCATTAATCAAGAACGAAAGTTAGAGGTTCGAAGGCGATCAGATACCGCCCTAGTTCTAACCATAAACGATGCCAGCCAGCGATCCGCCGCAGTTCCTCCGATGACTCGGCGGGCAGCCTCCGGGAAACCAAAGCTTTTGGGT
>NW_026047200.1:97500-102500 GCF_023864345.2 Schistocerca serialis cubense
ACCGGGAGGTCCACCCAGAAAACACAATATCCCACCCTTCCGACATCCGCACATTGCTCAGCTAAGCCACGAACACCCACACATGTCCTACACAGTGGTGCACCCAACATCACAATACTGCCTCCTGTCACAGCACACAAACAATGGCAGGAATGAAAGACACAGATCTGCCACAACCATGGAATCGGAGCGCCGCCTGTCATGAGCCAAAAGTGCATCCTGACGTGACAAATCGGATAATACCGCAGGCATCCAATTACGATAATCACTATCAACGAACCTGCCGCCCCCCCCCCCAATACACCTTTCCCTACAACAATGTGTATCTGAACCTACGCTATATCGTACCTTAACCTAACCTATATCGTACCTTAACCTAACCTATATCGTACCTTAACCTAACCTATATCGTACCTTAACCTAACCTATATCGTACCTTAACCTAACCTATATCGTACCTTAACCTAACCTATATCGTACCTTAACCTAACCTATATCGTACCTTAACCTAACCTATATCGTACCTTAACCTAACCTATATCGTACCTTAACCTAACCTATATCGTACCTTAACCTAACCTATATCGTGCCTTAACCTAACCTATATCGTGCCTTAACCTAACCTATATCGTGCCTTAACCTAACCTATATCGTGCCTTAACCTAACCTATATCGTGCCTTAACCTAACCTATATCGTGCCTTAACCTAACCTATATCGTGCCTTAACCTAACCTATATCGTGCCTTAACCTAACCTATATCGTGCCTTAACCTAACCTAATTTGTGCCTTAACCTAACCTAATTTGTGCCTTAACCTAACCTAATTTGTGCCTTAACCTAACCTAATTTGTGCCTTAACCTAACCTAATTTGTGCCTTAACCTAACCTAATTTGTGCCTTAACCTAACCTAATTTGTGCCTTAACCTAACCTAATTTGTGCCGTAACCTAACCTAATTTGTGCCGTAACGTAACCCATGTTGTGCCGTAACGTAACCCATGTTGTGCCGTAACGTAACCCATGTTGTGCCGTAACGTAACCCATGTTGTGCCGTAACGTAACCCATGTTGTGCCGTAACGTAACCCATGTTGTGCCGTAACGTAACCCATGTTGTGCCGTAACCTAACCCATGTTGTGCCTTAACCTAACCCATGTTGTGCCTTAACCTAACCCATGTTGTGCCTTAACCTAACCCATGTTGTGCCTTAACCTAACCCATGTTGTGCCTTAACCTAACCCATGTTGTGCCTTAACCTAACCCACGTTGTGCCTTAACCTAACCTACGTTGTGCCTTAACCTAACCCATGTTGTGCCTTAACCTAACCCATGTTGTGCCTTAACCTAACCCATGTTGTGCCTTAACCTAACCCATGTTGTGCCTTAACCTAACCCATGTTGTGCCTTAACCTAACCCATGTTGTGCCTTAACCTAACCCATGTTGTGCCTTAACCTAACCCATGGTGTGCCTTAACCTAACCCATGTTGTGCCTTAACCTAACCCACGTTGTGCCTTAACCTAACCCACGTTGTGCCTTAACCTAACCCACGTTGTGCCTTAACCTAACCCACGTTGTGCCTTAACCTAACCCACGTTGTGCCTTAACCTAACCTACGTTGTGCCTTAACCTAACCCATGTTGTGCCTTAACCTAACCCATGTTGTGCCTTAACCTAACCCATGTTGTGCCTTAACCTAACCCATGTTGTGCCTTAACCTAACCCATGTTGTGCCTTAACCTAACCCATGGTGTGCCTTAACCTAACCCATGGTGTGCCTTAACCTAACCCATGGTGTGCCTTAACCTAACCCATGTTGTGCCTTAACCTAACCCATGTTGTGCCTTAACCTAACCCATGTTGTGCCTTAACCTAACCCATGTTGTGCCTTAACCTAACCCATGTTGTGCCTTAACCTAACCCATGTTGTGCCTTAACCTAACCCATGTTGTGCCTTAACCTAACCCATGTTGTGCCTTAACCTAACCCATGTTGTGCCTTAACCTAACCCATGTTGTGCCTTAACCTAACCCATGTTGTGCCTTAACCTAACCCATGTTGTGCCTTAACCTAACCCATGTTGTGCCTTAACCTAACCCATGTTGTGCCTTAACCTAACCCATGTTGTGCCTTAACCTAACCCATGTTGTGCCTTAACCTAACCCATGTTGTGCCTTAACCTAACCCATGTTGTGCCTTAACCTAACCCATGTTGTGCCTTAACCTAACCCATGTTGTGCCTTAACCTAACCCATGTTGTGCCTTAACCTAACCCATGTTGTGCCTTAACCTAACCCATGTTGTGCCTTAACCTAACCCATGTTGTGCCTTAACCTAACCCATGTTGTGCCTTAACCTAACCCATGTTGTGCCTTAACCTAACCCATGTTGTGCCTTAACCTAACCCATGTTGTGCCTTAACCTAACCCATGTTGTGCCTTAACCTAACCCATGTTGTGCCTTAACCTAACCCATGTTGTGCCTTAACCTAACCCATGTTGTGCCTTAACCTAACCCATGTTGTGCCTTAACCTAACCCATGTTGTGCCTTAACCTAACCCATGTTGTGCCTTAACCTAACCCATGTTGTGCCTTAACCTAACCCATGTTGTGCCTTAACCTAACCCATGTTGTGCCTTAACGTAACCCATGTTGTGCCTTAACGTAACCCATGTTGTGCCTTAACCTAACCTATAATGTGCCTTAACCTAACCTAAAGTGCGCCGTAACCTAAACTATATTGCGCCTTAACCTGACGCACGTTGTCGCTGAACCTGCTCTGTAATTGTTATGCAACCCGTTAAAGTAGTGTAGTGTTGCCTAACCGCAACCCTCGCAATATAGTTCGCTACTCGCACTGCCCGGTCCCCTGTGTATCGCGTCATGTTAAACACCTTGCAGGTGTTGCTGACTTTCCACATGCTCCTGCTATACACTGTAGTGTGGATAGCAGCAGGACGTACATGCCCCCCCCCCTTCCCCCCTGCCTTCGCAAGCTGGTCGGTGAGAAGTTTGCATGTTCAATGCCCTTCGCATGCCGACGTACTCAGCCTACGTTGTGGTACGGCCTGTCACCTGTCCGCCGATGTACGCAAAACCCACAAACTGTACTGCACATTGCTCCGTATGTACTGAATGATACATCGTGGCCCATGTGACCGTATGACGACAGCGCCTAGCAACGGCGGACCATACAGTCCAAATATTGTGCACGCAGCTACGTGTCGTCTCCCTATAAGAGCTGGATTGCAGTGTGGTACGCCATACAGACGTGTGGGAGGAACGGACGCCCTGGATGGCGATCAGCATGAGCAGTCTGTTGATGTAGTGGAGCGTGTATTCGGACGTAGTCGTCTCTTCTCACACACCGTGATAGCATGTTGCACCGCGTTCCACATCTGCGACATGCTGCAGAGGCGGGCTGACAGTCGTTCGCGCAATGGACACCGCATACGTACGGGGTCTACCTTCCACGTGTTCTCTAGGCGTGCACATGTTGTTGCGTCTATGTGGGCAGACGTAGTGTGTTGTGACACCTGACACAGGCATGCAATACTCGTTGCAAATGGCGATGGACGTGTACGTTTGCTGGTGACGTTACGCAAATGAACAACCGGTAACCCGTTGTGGTGCGGTTGTTCTCGCTAGAGGTGAATCAGTGTTGGCGACGATCGGTCGAGCTATTAACCGGTTGTTTCAGGGATACCCACCATGCCCACGAACGTGAAAGGGGACCCACCATGCCCACGAACGTGAAAGGGGATCTGGGTGTGAGGCGATACGCGGCGGTGGCTGGGTGGGACCGTCCCCGGCCGGTGAGGGGGGGCCGCCCGGCGTGCTGGCAGCGCGGTGCGTGGGCGCACGCGCTACAGCCGGCTGGTGGGGGCGGCCGGTGGCAGGCGCGCCGGCCGACGGACGCGGCAGGCGGCGCAGCTGCGCGCCGGCGCCCCCTGCTCGCGGCGCCTTGCGGCCAAAGTAGGTCCTCGCGGGCCCGGTGCGAAGCGCGGTGGCCATCTGCAGTGTGCTGGTCCGATTGAGGACTTTGTGCGCTGAGGATGCGCCGCCGCCCGGCGCTCGGCGCCGCGACGCCGTCTGCTGCTCGGTCGCCCCAGCGGTTCTCGCAGGTGGTTTGTATCGCAGCTGTGCGGACGTGTTGGCGCGTGCGCTGTGCTGGGAGAGTTCGCTTCGGCACCCAAGTAGGGCTTTTGTCCTTCTGTGGCGCTGGCGTTGGAGCTGCCGGTCACCGTAGGTGGCGCGTGTTGTCTCCCGCCGGCAATGCCACGACAGCACGCTCCCGGGCCTCTGTCGGCAGCGGCAAGCTCAGTTGGGAGCACGGGTGGTCGCACCTAAAGCGTCTACTCGCCTAACTCCGGGCGATTGCGCCTCTCTCGAACCCGACCAAGTACTTAGGACGGCGCTGCGCGCCGCCGGGACCTGAGAGGGTTTCGAGGTGTGTTGTGCAGGGGAGCTCAGCCTCCTCCTGTTTGCAGAATAATTGAGCGGACGCTTGCGTGTTCGCGCGGGCCCCCGGGACACACTCCCGGGCGGCCGGCTGCTCAGCTCTAGTTGACGCAGCTCCCTGGTTGATCCTGCCAGTAGTCATATGCTTGTCTCAAAGATTAAGCCATGCATGTCTCAGTACAAGCCGCATTAAGGTGAAACCGCGAATGGCTCATTAAATCAGTTATGGTTCCTTAGATCGTACCCACGTTACTTGGATAACTGTGGTAATTCTAGAGCTAATACATGCAAACAGAGTCCCGACCAGAGATGGAAGGGACGCTTTTATTAGATCAAAACCAATCGGTCGGCTCGTCCGGTCCGTTTGCCTTGGTGACTCTGAATAACTTAGGGCTGATCGCACGGTCCTCGTACCGGCGACGCATCTTTCAAATGTCTGCCTTATCAACTGTCGATGGTAGGTTCTGCGCCTACCATGGTTGTAACGGGTAACGGGGAATCAGGGTTCGATTCCGGAGAGGGAGCCTGAGAAACGGCTA
>NW_026047200.1:112500-117500 GCF_023864345.2 Schistocerca serialis cubense
CGCCAACCATGCTGGCAAAACAGTATCGCCATCTATGCGAATCGGACAACACTACGTCCGCCATGTCGAGCGCACCACAAAACATACCGCCATCTGTAGGTCTCCCTCAGCATGAGCTCCTGCAACGACGATACCGCCATCTATGGGACGCCAAGCCGACTAAGACATCGATGGGCCCACAGTGCCCATCTTTCGACGCCACCCACAAAGCATGCAGCCTCTGTCGACCACAGCACCCATACGCCAGTGCCTCTGCCGCACGAAGTCGTGGACCGGCAATCACACCACCTGCACCCGTTCGTGCCCCACCCCAACCGCCCAACTCGCATCGCCAGCGGATGAACGGCGGACGTTTCCCGCACTCGTAAGGTGCAATTCACACCTATAACATGCGTTTCATGAAGAGATATTTCCAATATGCGACATTCCCGCTGTCCCTATTCATGAGCTGCGAGCTGTACCACGTACAAGCTACAGACGCGATCGCATTGCTCACTGTACGGATTCTCATGCTGAGCCATCAGCTAGGAAGCGCCCCATCCATGTCGGCACCCGTGGGCGTTGCACTCGCAGTCGCAAAAAACGCTGGGCAAATATATATCTCGGAAGAGTAACGACAGTCCGAGCCTCCTGGCGTTGCACTCGCAGCCGCAAAAAAACGCTGGGCACATATATGTCTCGGAAGAGTAACGACAGTCCGAGTCTCCTGCGTGGGAAGAGTCTTTCTAGGCCCTGACCCACGGGAAGGGTGTAGCTTCCCCCATCCCGGACATTTGACGTCGTCACACTACCGGTATTGACTAATAGACTGATTGCTGATAATCATTAGCCATACACTGGGGGAAACGGCCGACAGGGGCGGCAACATAGTGGAGCCGCAGTGTCACTAATGTACAGAGATAGAACAGTTTCGACTGGAACTAGAGTAACCGTATACACGGCACTGATTAGTAATAGATGCAGAGCCATCAGAATACAGATAATATATACAACCGTCCCTATACATGCTGAAAGACTCTGCACACAATGAGAACCACACGTCAGCCAGACACTCTTATCACACACTACTCTCTTATCACACACAATATCTAACCACCAGCATGGAAGAACATCCAGTGCATCCTCTCCGCCACATGACACAATCCACACTATCATTACCAGACCGGGAGGTCCACCCAGAAAACACAATATCCCACCCTTCCGACATCCGCACATTGCTCAGCTAAGCCACGAACACCCACACATGTCCTACACAGTGGTGCACCCAACATCACAATACTGCCTCCTGTCACAGCACACAAACAATGGCAGGAATGAAAGACACAGATCTGCCACAACCATGGAATCGGAGCGCCGCCTGTCATGAGCCAAAAGTGCATCCTGACGTGACAAATCGGATAATACCGCAGGCATCCAATTACGATAATCACTATCAACGAACCTGCCGCCCCCCCCCCCAATACACCTTTCCCTACAACAATGTGTATCTGAACCTACGCTATATCGTACCTTAACCTAACCTATATCGTACCTTAACCTAACCTATATCGTACCTTAACCTAACCTATATCGTACCTTAACCTAACCTATATCGTACCTTAACCTAACCTATATCGTACCTTAACCTAACCTATATCGTACCTTAACCTAACCTATATCGTACCTTAACCTAACCTATATCGTACCTTAACCTAACCTATATCGTACCTTAACCTAACCTATATCGTGCCTTAACCTAACCTATATCGTGCCTTAACCTAACCTATATCGTGCCTTAACCTAACCTATATCGTGCCTTAACCTAACCTATATCGTGCCTTAACCTAACCTATATCGTGCCTTAACCTAACCTATATCGTGCCTTAACCTAACCTATATCGTGCCTTAACCTAACCTATATCGTGCCTTAACCTAACCTAATTTGTGCCTTAACCTAACCTAATTTGTGCCTTAACCTAACCTAATTTGTGCCTTAACCTAACCTAATTTGTGCCTTAACCTAACCTAATTTGTGCCTTAAAACCTAATTTGTGCCTTAACCTAACCTAATTTGTGCCTTAACCTAACCTAATTTGTGCCGTAACCTAACCTAATTTGTGCCGTAACGTAACCCATGTTGTGCCGTAACGTAACCCATGTTGTGCCGTAACGTAACCCATGTTGTGCCGTAACGTAACCCATGTTGTGCCGTAACGTAACCCATGTTGTGCCGTAACGTAACCCATGTTGTGCCGTAACGTAACCCATGTTGTGCCGTAACCTAACCCATGTTGTGCCTTAACCTAACCATGTTGTGCCTTAACCTAACCCATGTTGTGCCTTAACCTAACCCATGTTGTGCCTTAACCTAACCCATGTTGTGCCTTAACCTAACCCATGTTGTGCCTTAACCTAACCCACGTTGTGCCTTAACCTAACCTACGTTGTGCCTTAACCTAACCCATGTTGTGCCTTAACCTAACCCATGTTGTGCCTTAACCTAACCCATGTTGTGCCTTAACCTAACCCATGTTGTGCCTTAACCTAACCCATGTTGTGCCTTAACCTAACCCATGTTGTGCCTTAACCTAACCCATGTTGTGCCTTAACCTAACCCATGGTGTGCCTTAACCTAACCCATGTTGTGCCTTAACCTAACCCATGTTGTGCCTTAACCTAACCCACGTTGTGCCTTAACCTAACCCACGTTGTGCCTTAACCTAACCCACGTTGTGCCTTAACCTAACCCACGTTGTGCCTTAACCTAACCTACGTTGTGCCTTAACCTAACCCATGTTGTGCCTTAACCTAACCCATGTTGTGCCTTAACCTAACCCATGTTGTGCCTTAACCTAACCCATGTTGTGCCTTAACCTAACCCATGTTGTGCCTTAACCTAACCCATGGTGTGCCTTAACCTAACCCATGGTGTGCCTTAACCTAACCCATGTTGTGCCTTAACCTAACCCATGTTGTGCCTTAACCTAACCCATGTTGTGCCTTAACCTAACCCATGTTGTGCCTTAACCTAACCCATGTTGTGCCTTAACCTAACCCATGTTGTGCCTTAACCTAACCCATGTTGTGCCTTAACCTAACCCATGTTGTGCCTTAACCTAACCCATGTTGTGCCTTAACCTAACCCATGTTGTGCCTTAACCTAACCCATGTTGTGCCTTAACCTAACCCATGTTGTGCCTTAACCTAACCCATGTTGTGCCTTAACCTAACCCATGTTGTGCCTTAACCTAACCCATGTTGTGCCTTAACCTAACCCATGTTGTGCCTTAACCTAACCCATGTTGTGCCTTAACCTAACCCATGTTGTGCCTTAACCTAACCCATGTTGTGCCTTAACCTAACCCATGTTGTGCCTTAACCTAACCCATGTTGTGCCTTAACCTAACCCATGTTGTGCCTTAACCTAACCCATGTTGTGCCTTAACCTAACCCATGTTGTGCCTTAACCTAACCCATGTTGTGCCTTAACCTAACCCATGTTGTGCCTTAACCTAACCCATGTTGTGCCTTAACCTAACCCATGTTGTGCCTTAACCTAACCCATGTTGTGCCTTAACCTAACCCATGTTGTGCCTTAACCTAACCCATGTTGTGCCTTAACCTAACCATGTTGTGCCTTAACCTAACCCATGTTGTGCCTTAACCTAACCCATGTTGTGCCTTAACCTAACCCATGTTGTGCCTTAACCTAACCCATGTTGTGCCTTAACCTAACCCATGTTGTGCCTTAACCTAACCCATGTTGTGCCTTAACCTAACCCATGTTGTGCCTTAACGTAACCCATGTTGTGCCCTTAACGTAACCCATGTTGTGCCTTAACCTAACCTATAATGTGCCTTAACCTAACCTAAAGTGCGCCGTAACCTAAACTATATTGCGCCTTAACCTGACGCACGTTGTCGCTGAACCTGCTCTGTAATTGTTATGCAACCCGTTAAAGTAGTGTAGTGTTGCCTAACCGCAACCCTCGCAATATAGTTCGCTACTCGCACTGCCCGGTCCCCTGTGTATCGCGTCATGTTAAACACCTTGCAGGTGTTGCTGACTTTCCACATGCTCCTGCTATACACTGTAGTGTGGATAGCAGCAGGACGTACATGCCCCCCCCCCTTCCCCCCTGCCTTCGCAAGCTGGTCGGTGAGAAGTTTGCATGTTCAATGCCCTTCGCATGCCGACGTACTCAGCCTACGTTGTGGTACGGCCTGTCACCTGTCCGCCGATGTACGCAAAACCCACAAACTGTACTGCACATTGCTCCGTATGTACTGAATGATACATCGTGGCCCATGTGACCGTATGACGACAGCGCCTAGCAACGGCGGACCATACAGTCCAAATATTGTGCACGCAGCTACGTGTCGTCTCCCTATAAGAGCTGGATTGCAGTGTGGTACGCCATACAGACGTGTGGGAGGAACGGACGCCCTGGATGGCGATCAGCATGAGCAGTCTGTTGATGTAGTGGAGCGTGTATTCGGACGTAGTCGTCTCTTCTCACACACCGTGATAGCATGTTGCACCGCGTTCCACATCTGCGACATGCTGCAGAGGCGGGCTGACAGTCGTTCGCGCAATGGACACCGCATACGTACGGGGTCTACCTTCCACGTGTTCTCTAGGCGTGCACATGTTGTTGCGTCTATGTGGGCAGACGTAGTGTGTTGTGACACCTGACACAGGCATGCAATACTCGTTGCAAATGGCGATGGACGTGTACGTTTGCTGGTGACGTTACGCAAATGAACAACCGGTAACCCGTTGTGGTGCGGTTGTTCTCGCTAGAGGTGAATCAGTGTTGGCGACGATCGGTCGAGCTATTAACCGGTTGTTTCAGGGATACCCACCATGCCCACGAACGTGAAAGGGGACCCACCATGCCCACGAACGTGAAAGGGGATCTGGGTGTGAGGCGATACGCGGCGGTGGCTGGGTGGGACCGTCCCCGGCCGGTGAGGGGGGGCCGCCCGGCGTGCTGGCAGCGCGGTGCGTGGGCGCACGC
>NW_026047200.1:122500-125000 GCF_023864345.2 Schistocerca serialis cubense
CTGGCAGTCATGGCCGGTCCTTGCGGCCGGCCGCGAAGCCCTGACGAGTAGGAGGGTCGCGGCGGTGGGCGCAGAAGGGTCTGGGCGTGAGCCTGCCTGGAGCCGCCGTCGGTGCAGATCTTGGTGGTAGTAGCAAATACTCCAGCGAGGCCCTGGAGGGCTGACGCGGAGAAGGGTTTCGTGTGAACAGCCGTTGCACACGAGTCAGTCGATCCTAAGCCCTAGGAGAAATCCGATGTTGATGGGGGCCGTCATAGCATGATGCACTTTGTGCTGGCCCCCGTTGGGCGAAAGGGAATCCGGTTCCTATTCCGGAACCCGGCAGCGGAACCGATACAAGTCGGGCCCCTCTTTTAGAGATGCTCGTCGGGGTAACCCAAAAGGACCCGGAGACGCCGTCGGGAGATCGGGGAAGAGTTTTCTTTTCTGCATGAGCGTTCGAGTTCCCTGGAATCCTCTAGCAGGGAGATAGGGTTTGGAACGCGAAGAGCACCGCAGTTGCGGCGGTGTCCCGATCTTCCCCTCGGACCTTGAAAATCCGGGAGAGGGCCACGTGGAGGTGTCGCGCCGGTTCGTACCCATATCCGCAGCAGGTCTCCAAGGTGAAGAGCCTCTAGTCGATAGAATAATGTAGGTAAGGGAAGTCGGCAAATTGGATCCGTAACTTCGGGATAAGGATTGGCTCTGAGGATCGGGGCGTGTCGGGCTTGGTCGGGAAGTGGGTCAGCGCTAACGTGCCGGGCCTGGGCGAGGTGAGTGCCGTAGGGGTGCCGGTAAGTGCGGGCGTTTAGCGCGGGCGTGGTCTGCTCTCGCCGTTGGTCGGCCTCGTGCTGGCCGGCGGTGCAGGATGCGCGCGCCTGCGCGGCGTTCGCGCCCCGGTGCTTCAACCTGCGTGCAGGATCCGAGCTCGGTCCCGTGCCTTGGCCTCCCACGGATCTTCCTTGCTGCGAGGCCGCGTCCGCCTTAGCGTGCTCCTCCGGGGGCGCGCGGGTGCGCGGATTCTCTTCGGCCGCCATTCAACGATCAACTCAGAACTGGCACGGACTGGGGGAATCCGACTGTCTAATTAAAACAAAGCATTGCGATGGCCCTAGCGGGTGTTGACGCAATGTGATTTCTGCCCAGTGCTCTGAATGTCAACGTGAAGAAATTCAAGCAAGCGCGGGTAAACGGCGGGAGTAACTATGACTCTCTTAAGGTGGCCAAGTGGCGGCGGTGTGGCTGCATCCGGACTTGGCTTTTCGAAGTGCGGTCTTGATGTAGTCGTGCTGCTGCTGCGAGGTGCCTTCCTTGGGTTATAGTTACAGGGAGAGTGATGCGCAATACATGGGCCTAGCCCTCTTAGCCTCTCCTCTCCTGCGGTCTTCTCCCCTTCTCGTGGGCCCGCTGATTTTCGCAGAGTGGAAGACCGCACCAGGGGCTTGGGGGGGTTACCAGCCCCCCCTCGCATTATCCCTTTATAGTTGGGGGCAGCCTACAAGAAACAAGAGATGGTGGCCCTTCCGCTGAAGGTGCCACCCCAGCTACCCCAGCACCTATCCGGCCAACCGGCCGTAACGAAAATGCGATAGTTTGTGTAGCTCCCTTTGCTTGCAGTGAGTGCCACCGCACTTTTACCACGAAGAACGGTCTCGGGGTCCATCGCCGCCGCCAACACCTTGCGGCCGCCAACGCTGAGATCGTGACGGAGAGGCATCGCGCGAGGTGGACGGAGGAAGAAGTCCTGTCGCTCGCCAAGGCAGAGGCCGAACTGTTCCTTGAGAGGGACGCCCGGTTCTTCTTCGTTAATCAAGAGCTTATTAGGATGTTCCCCGACCGAACGCTTGAGGCAATCAAGTGCCGACGGCGGCAAGCTGCCCACAAGCAGCTTGTCCGCCAATTCATGGAGGCGCTTGAGATCGGTCGGGGGGAAGAGCCGGCGTCCCGCCGGGGAGCAGCGAGCTCGCTGCCTGACGCGGGCGAGGCCGCTGCGCCGCCCGTCGACGCAGCCGAGGACTTCGCGGCCGACACCACCGGGCCGCCGCCGGAGGGGCCGACTGACGCCGCCATCTGGGAGCATCTGGCGGGGCTACCTGCTTCCGCCCAGCGTTTCTCTGCTCTGGATCGAGTCATTGGTCTGGGGCGGGGCACGCCGCCCGATGTCATCCTGGGCATGCTCCCGGATGCCCTTGCGTCGGTCGGGTCCAGGGGGGAGAGGTCGATCACCAGGGCACAGCGGCCGCGCCAACCATCCAAGCGGCCGCCTGCCGCCCCGCCGCTGCAGAAGCGCAAGTGGCGCCGCTGGGAGTTCGCGCGGACACAGGACGCCTTCCGCAGGTCGCGTGCGCGTTGCGTGCGCGGCTTGCTGGACGGCACCCTGCTGCAGCCGCCACCCGACATCCCCGGTCTGCTGGACTTCTGGGCGGACCTCTTCACGAAGAAGCCGATCTCCACCGCTGGCTTCATCCGTGACCGCCTTCTCCCGCACTCGGAGCCTGTCGCTCCTGAGTGCCTATGGGGG
>NW_026047200.1:130000-135000 GCF_023864345.2 Schistocerca serialis cubense
ATCAGCTAGGAAGCGCCCCATCCATGTCGGCACCCGTGGGCGTTGCACTCGCAGTCGCAAAAAACGCTGGGCAAATATATATCTCGGAAGAGTAACGACAGTCCGAGCCTCCTGGCGTTGCACTCGCAGCCGCAAAAAAACGCTGGGCACATATATGTCTCGGAAGAGTAACGACAGTCCGAGTCTCCTGCGTGGGAAGAGTCTTTCTAGGCCCTGACCCACGGGAAGGGTGTAGCTTCCCCCATCCCGGACATTTGACGTCGTCACACTACCGGTATTGACTAATAGACTGATTGCTGATAATCATTAGCCATACACTGGGGGAAACGGCCGACAGGGGCGGCAACATAGTGGAGCCGCAGTGTCACTAATGTACAGAGATAGAACAGTTTCGACTGGAACTAGAGTAACCGTATACACGGCACTGATTAGTAATAGATGCAGAGCCATCAGAATACAGATAATATATACAACCGTCCCTATACATGCTGAAAGACTCTGCACACAATGAGAACCACACGTCAGCCAGACACTCTTATCACACACTACTCTCTTATCACACACAATATCTAACCACCAGCATGGAAGAACATCCAGTGCATCCTCTCCGCCACATGACACAATCCACACTATCATTACCAGACCGGGAGGTCCACCCAGAAAACACAATATCCCACCCTTCCGACATCCGCACATTGCTCAGCTAAGCCACGAACACCCACACATGTCCTACACAGTGGTGCACCCAACATCACAATACTGCCTCCTGTCACAGCACACAAACAATGGCAGGAATGAAAGACACAGATCTGCCACAACCATGGAATCGGAGCGCCGCCTGTCATGAGCCAAAAGTGCATCCTGACGTGACAAATCGGATAATACCGCAGGCATCCAATTACGATAATCACTATCAACGAACCTGCCGCCCCCCCCCCCAATACACCTTTCCCTACAACAATGTGTATCTGAACCTACGCTATATCGTACCTTAACCTAACCTATATCGTACCTTAACCTAACCTATATCGTACCTTAACCTAACCTATATCGTACCTTAACCTAACCTATATCGTACCTTAACCTAACCTATATCGTACCTTAACCTAACCTATATCGTACCTTAACCTAACCTATATCGTACCTTAACCTAACCTATATCGTACCTTAACCTAACCTATATCGTACCTTAACCTAACCTATATCGTACCTTAACCTAACCTATATCGTGCCTTAACCTAACCTATATCGTGCCTTAACCTAACCTATATCGTGCCTTAACCTAACCTATATCGTGCCTTAACCTAACCTATATCGTGCCTTAACCTAACCTATATCGTGCCTTAACCTAACCTATATCGTGCCTTAACCTAACCTATATCGTGCCTTAACCTAACCTATATCGTGCCTTAACCTAACCTAATTTGTGCCTTAACCTAACCTAATTTGTGCCTTAACCTAACCTAATTTGTGCCTTAACCTAACCTAATTTGTGCCTTAACCTAACCTAATTTGTGCCTTAACCTAACCTAATTTGTGCCTTAACCTAACCTAATTTGTGCCTTAACCTAACCTAATTTGTGCCGTAACCTAACCTAATTTGTGCCGTAACGTAACCCATGTTGTGCCGTAACGTAACCCATGTTGTGCCGTAACGTAACCCATGTTGTGCCGTAACGTAACCCATGTTGTGCCGTAACGTAACCCATGTTGTGCCGTAACGTAACCCATGTTGTGCCGTAACGTAACCCATGTTGTGCCGTAACCTAACCCATGTTGTGCCTTAACCTAACCCATGTTGTGCCTTAACCTAACCCATGTTGTGCCTTAACCTAACCCATGTTGTGCCTTAACCTAACCCATGTTGTGCCTTAACCTAACCCATGTTGTGCCTTAACCTAACCCACGTTGTGCCTTAACCTAACCTACGTTGTGCCTTAACCTAACCCATGTTGTGCCTTAACCTAACCCATGTTGTGCCTTAACCTAACCCATGTTGTGCCTTAACCTAACCCATGTTGTGCCTTAACCTAACCCATGTTGTGCCTTAACCTAACCCATGTTGTGCCTTAACCTAACCCATGTTGTGCCTTAACCTAACCCATGGTGTGCCTTAACCTAACCCATGTTGTGCCTTAACCTAACCCATGTTGTGCCTTAACCTAACCCACGTTGTGCCTTAACCTAACCCACGTTGTGCCTTAACCTAACCCACGTTGTGCCTTAACCTAACCCACGTTGTGCCTTAACCTAACCTACGTTGTGCCTTAACCTAACCCATGTTGTGCCTTAACCTAACCCATGTTGTGCCTTAACCTAACCCATGTTGTGCCTTAACCTAACCCATGTTGTGCCTTAACCTAACCCATGGTGTGCCTTAACCTAACCCATGGTGTGCCTTAACCTAACCCATGGTGTGCCTTAACCTAACCCATGTTGTGCCTTAACCTAACCCATGTTGTGCCTTAACCTAACCCATGTTGTGCCTTAACCTAACCCATGTTGTGCCTTAACCTAACCCATGTTGTGCCTTAACCTAACCCATGTTGTGCCTTAACCTAACCCATGTTGTGCCTTAACCTAACCCATGTTGTGCCTTAACCTAACCCATGTTGTGCCTTAACCTAACCCATGTTGTGCCTTAACCTAACCCATGTTGTGCCTTAACCTAACCCATGTTGTGCCTTAACCTAACCCATGTTGTGCCTTAACCTAACCCATGTTGTGCCTTAACCTAACCCATGTTGTGCCTTAACCTAACCCATGTTGTGCCTTAACCTAACCCATGTTGTGCCTTAACCTAACCCATGTTGTGCCTTAACCTAACCCATGTTGTGCCTTAACCTAACCCATGTTGTGCCTTAACCTAACCCATGTTGTGCCTTAACCTAACCCATGTTGTGCCTTAACCTAACCCATGTTGTGCCTTAACCTAACCCATGTTGTGCCTTAACCTAACCCATGTTGTGCCTTAACCTAACCCATGTTGTGCCTTAACCTAACCCATGTTGTGCCTTAACCTAACCCATGTTGTGCCTTAACCTAACCCATGTTGTGCCTTAACCTAACCCATGTTGTGCCTTAACCTAACCCATGTTGTGCCTTAACCTAACCCATGTTGTGCCTTAACCTAACCCATGTTGTGCCTTAACCTAACCCATGTTGTGCCTTAACCTAACCCATGTTGTGCCTTAACCTAACCCATGTTGTGCCTTAACCTAACCCATGTTGTGCCTTAACCTAACCCATGTTGTGCCTTAACGTAACCCATGTTGTGCCTTAACGTAACCCATGTTGTGCCTTAACCTAACCTATAATGTGCCTTAACCTAACCTAAAGTGCGCCGTAACCTAAACTATATTGCGCCTTAACCTGACGCACGTTGTCGCTGAACCTGCTCTGTAATTGTTATGCAACCCGTTAAAGTAGTGTAGTGTTGCCTAACCGCAACCCTCGCAATATAGTTCGCTACTCGCACTGCCCGGTCCCCTGTGTATCGCGTCATGTTAAACACCTTGCAGGTGTTGCTGACTTTCCACATGCTCCTGCTATACACTGTAGTGTGGATAGCAGCAGGACGTACATGCCCCCCCCCCTTCCCCCCTGCCTTCGCAAGCTGGTCGGTGAGAAGTTTGCATGTTCAATGCCCTTCGCATGCCGACGTACTCAGCCTACGTTGTGGTACGGCCTGTCACCTGTCCGCCGATGTACGCAAAACCCACAAACTGTACTGCACATTGCTCCGTATGTACTGAATGATACATCGTGGCCCATGTGACCGTATGACGACAGCGCCTAGCAACGGCGGACCATACAGTCCAAATATTGTGCACGCAGCTACGTGTCGTCTCCCTATAAGAGCTGGATTGCAGTGTGGTACGCCATACAGACGTGTGGGAGGAACGGACGCCCTGGATGGCGATCAGCATGAGCAGTCTGTTGATGTAGTGGAGCGTGTATTCGGACGTAGTCGTCTCTTCTCACACACCGTGATAGCATGTTGCACCGCGTTCCACATCTGCGACATGCTGCAGAGGCGGGCTGACAGTCGTTCGCGCAATGGACACCGCATACGTACGGGGTCTACCTTCCACGTGTTCTCTAGGCGTGCACATGTTGTTGCGTCTATGTGGGCAGACGTAGTGTGTTGTGACACCTGACACAGGCATGCAATACTCGTTGCAAATGGCGATGGACGTGTACGTTTGCTGGTGACGTTACGCAAATGAACAACCGGTAACCCGTTGTGGTGCGGTTGTTCTCGCTAGAGGTGAATCAGTGTTGGCGACGATCGGTCGAGCTATTAACCGGTTGTTTCAGGGATACCCACCATGCCCACGAACGTGAAAGGGGACCCACCATGCCCACGAACGTGAAAGGGGATCTGGGTGTGAGGCGATACGCGGCGGTGGCTGGGTGGGACCGTCCCCGGCCGGTGAGGGGGGGCCGCCCGGCGTGCTGGCAGCGCGGTGCGTGGGCGCACGCGCTACAGCCGGCTGGTGGGGGCGGCCGGTGGCAGGCGCGCCGGCCGACGGACGCGGCAGGCGGCGCAGCTGCGCGCCGGCGCCCCCTGCTCGCGGCGCCTTGCGGCCAAAGTAGGTCCTCGCGGGCCCGGTGCGAAGCGCGGTGGCCATCTGCAGTGTGCTGGTCCGATTGAGGACTTTGTGCGCTGAGGATGCGCCGCCGCCCGGCGCTCGGCGCCGCGACGCCGTCTGCTGCTCGGTCGCCCCAGCGGTTCTCGCAGGTGGTTTGTATCGCAGCTGTGCGGACGTGTTGGCGCGTGCGCTGTGCTGGGAGAGTTCGCTTCGGCACCCAAGTAGGGCTTTTGTCCTTCTGTGGCGCTGGCGTTGGAGCTGCCGGTCACCGTAGGTGGCGCGTGTTGTCTCCCGCCGGCAATGCCACGACAGCACGCTCCCGGGCCTCTGTCGGCAGCGGCAAGCTCAGTTGGGAGCACGGGTGGTCGCACCTAAAGCGTCTACTCGCCTAACTCCGGGCGATTG
>NW_026047200.1:140000-142500 GCF_023864345.2 Schistocerca serialis cubense
TCTTCCCCTCGGACCTTGAAAATCCGGGAGAGGGCCACGTGGAGGTGTCGCGCCGGTTCGTACCCATATCCGCAGCAGGTCTCCAAGGTGAAGAGCCTCTAGTCGATAGAATAATGTAGGTAAGGGAAGTCGGCAAATTGGATCCGTAACTTCGGGATAAGGATTGGCTCTGAGGATCGGGGCGTGTCGGGCTTGGTCGGGAAGTGGGTCAGCGCTAACGTGCCGGGCCTGGGCGAGGTGAGTGCCGTAGGGGTGCCGGTAAGTGCGGGCGTTTAGCGCGGGCGTGGTCTGCTCTCGCCGTTGGTCGGCCTCGTGCTGGCCGGCGGTGCAGGATGCGCGCGCCTGCGCGGCGTTCGCGCCCCGGTGCTTCAACCTGCGTGCAGGATCCGAGCTCGGTCCCGTGCCTTGGCCTCCCACGGATCTTCCTTGCTGCGAGGCCGCGTCCGCCTTAGCGTGCTCCTCCGGGGGCGCGCGGGTGCGCGGATTCTCTTCGGCCGCCATTCAACGATCAACTCAGAACTGGCACGGACTGGGGGAATCCGACTGTCTAATTAAAACAAAGCATTGCGATGGCCCTAGCGGGTGTTGACGCAATGTGATTTCTGCCCAGTGCTCTGAATGTCAACGTGAAGAAATTCAAGCAAGCGCGGGTAAACGGCGGGAGTAACTATGACTCTCTTAAGGTGGCCAAGTGGCGGCGGTGTGGCTGCATCCGGACTTGGCTTTTCGAAGTGCGGTCTTGATGTAGTCGTGCTGCTGCTGCGAGGTGCCTTCCTTGGGTTATGGTTACAGGGAGAGTGATGCGCAATACATGGGCCTAGCCCTCTTAGCCTCTCCTCTCCTGCGGTCTTCTCCCCTTCTCGTGGGCCCGCTGATTTTCGCAGAGTGGAAGACCGCACCAGGGGCTTGGGGGGGTTACCAGCCCCCCCTCGCACTATCCCTTTTTTTTAGTTGGGGGCAGTATTCAGAGAAAAAGTGGTGGCCCTTCCGCTGAAGGTGCCACCCCAACTCCCCCAGCACCTAGCCGGCCAACCGGCCGTGCCGAAAATCTTGTAACTTTTGCAGCTGTATACGCCTGTAGTGAGTGCCACCGCAGCTTCACCACCAAGAACGGTCTCGGGGTCCATCGCCGCCGCCAACACCTTGCGGCCGCCAACGCGGAGATCGTCACGGAGAGGCATCGCGCGAGGTGGACGGAGGAAGAAGTCCTGTCGCTCGCCAAGGCGGAGGCCGAACTGTTCCTCGAGAGGGACGCCCGGTTCTTCTTTGTAAATCAAGAGCTCATCAGGATGTTCCCCGACCGAACGCTTGAGGCAATCAAGTGCCGACGGCGGCAAGCTGCCCACAAGCAGCTTGTCCGCCAATTCATGGAGGCGCTTGAGATCGGTCGGGGGGAAGAGCCGGTGTCCCGCCGGGGAGCAGCGAGCCCGCTGCCTGACGCGGGCGAGGCCGCTGCGCCGCCCGTCGACGCAGCCGAGGACTTCGCGGCCGACACCACCGGGCCGCCGCCGGAGGGGCCGACTGACGCCGCCATCTGGGAGCATCTGGCGGGGCTACCCGCTTCCGCCCAGCGTTTCTCTGCCCTGGATCGTGTCATAGGTCTGGGGCGGGGCACGCCGCCCGATGTCATCCTGGGCATGCTCCCGGATGCCCTTGCGTCGGTCGGGTCCAGAGGGGAGAGATCGATCACCAGGACACAGCGGCCGCGCCAAACATCGAAGCGGCCGCCTGCCGCGCCGCCGACGCAGAAGCGCAAGCGGCGCCGCTGGGAGTACGCGAGAACGCAGGATGCCTTCCGACGGTCGCGTGCACGTTGCGTGCGCGGCCTCTTGGATGGCACCCTGCTCCAGCCGCCACCTGCCATCCCTGGTCTGCTGGACTTCTGGGCGGACCTCTTCACCAAGAAGCCCATCTCCACCGCGGGCTTCATTCGTGACCGCCTCCTCCCGCACTCGGAGCCTGTCGCTCCCGAGTGCCTATGGGGGCCGGTCACACATGAGGAGGTCGCCGCCGCGTTGCCGCCCAGGGGATCAGCAGCCGGGCCGGACGGCCTTACCCCAGCGGAGTTGCGGCGCCTGCCGCACGAAGTCCTGGTGAAAGTGATGAATCTCTTCCTTCTGGCCCGCGCCCTTCCGGAACGCCTGCTTCGCGCGCGAACGTCCCTTCTCCCGAAGACGGCTGCACCAACATCCCCCGCTGACTTTCGCCCCATTACGGTCTGCTCGGTGTTGGCGCGGACCTTTCACAAGGTTCTCGCGTCACGCCTGATGCGCGCATGTGCTGTGGACGAACGTCAGCGGGCATTCATCCCTCGGGATGGGATGTTGGAAAATACCTTCATCTTGGACACTGCTCTCACCGACGCAGTTCGCTCCTGCCGCTCTGTCTTTGTGGCATCGATCGACGTATCTAAGGCATTCGATTCGGTAGATCATGCTGCCCTTCGCCCCGTGCTGAAGGCGCATGGCCTGCCGGATTGTTTTGTCGAGTATGTCGAGCG
>NW_026047200.1:147500-155000 GCF_023864345.2 Schistocerca serialis cubense
AACCACACGTCAGCCAGACACTCTTATCACACACTACTCTCTTATCACACACAATATCTAACCACCAGCATGGAAGAACATCCAGTGCATCCTCTCCGCCACATGACACAATCCACACTATCATTACCAGACCGGGAGGTCCACCCAGAAAACACAATATCCCACCCTTCCGACATCCGCACATTGCTCAGCTAAGCCACGAACACCCACACATGTCCTACACAGTGGTGCACCCAACATCACAATACTGCCTCCTGTCACAGCACACAAACAATGGCAGGAATGAAAGACACAGATCTGCCACAACCATGGAATCGGAGCGCCGCCTGTCATGAGCCAAAAGTGCATCCTGACGTGACAAATCGGATAATACCGCAGGCATCCAATTACGATAATCACTATCAACGAACCTGCCGCCCCCCCCCCCAATACACCTTTCCCTACAACAATGTGTATCTGAACCTACGCTATATCGTACCTTAACCTAACCTATATCGTACCTTAACCTAACCTATATCGTACCTTAACCTAACCTATATCGTACCTTAACCTAACCTATATCGTACCTTAACCTAACCTATATCGTACCTTAACCTAACCTATATCGTACCTTAACCTAACCTATATCGTACCTTAACCTAACCTATATCGTACCTTAACCTAACCTATATCGTACCTTAACCTAACCTATATCGTACCTTAACCTAACCTATATCGTGCCTTAACCTAACCTATATCGTGCCTTAACCTAACCTATATCGTGCCTTAACCTAACCTATATCGTGCCTTAACCTAACCTATATCGTGCCTTAACCTAACCTATATCGTGCCTTAACCTAACCTATATCGTGCCTTAACCTAACCTATATCGTGCCTTAACCTAACCTATATCGTGCCTTAACCTAACCTAATTTGTGCCTTAACCTAACCTAATTTGTGCCTTAACCTAACCTAATTTGTGCCTTAACCTAACCTAATTTGTGCCTTAACCTAACCTAATTTGTGCCTTAACCTAACCTAATTTGTGCCTTAACCTAACCTAATTTGTGCCGTAACCTAACCTAATTTGTGCCGTAACGTAACCCATGTTGTGCCGTAACGTAACCCATGTTGTGCCGTAACGTAACCCATGTTGTGCCGTAACGTAACCCATGTTGTGCCGTAACGTAACCCATGTTGTGCCGTAACGTAACCCATGTTGTGCCGTAACGTAACCCATGTTGTGCCGTAACCTAACCCATGTTGTGCCTTAACCTAACCCATGTTGTGCCTTAACCTAACCCATGTTGTGCCTTAACCTAACCCATGTTGTGCCTTAACCTAACCCATGTTGTGCCTTAACCTAACCCATGTTGTGCCTTAACCTAACCCACGTTGTGCCTTAACCTAACCTACGTTGTGCCTTAACCTAACCCATGTTGTGCCTTAACCTAACCCATGTTGTGCCTTAACCTAACCCATGTTGTGCCTTAACCTAACCCATGTTGTGCCTTAACCTAACCCATGTTGTGCCTTAACCTAACCCATGTTGTGCCTTAACCTAACCCATGTTGTGCCTTAACCTAACCCATGGTGTGCCTTAACCTAACCCATGTTGTGCCTTAACCTAACCCATGTTGTGCCTTAACCTAACCCACGTTGTGCCTTAACCTAACCCACGTTGTGCCTTAACCTAACCCACGTTGTGCCTTAACCTAACCCACGTTGTGCCTTAACCTAACCTACGTTGTGCCTTAACCTAACCCATGTTGTGCCTTAACCTAACCCATGTTGTGCCTTAACCTAACCCATGTTGTGCCTTAACCTAACCCATGTTGTGCCTTAACCTAACCCATGGTGTGCCTTAACCTAACCCATGGTGTGCCTTAACCTAACCCATGGTGTGCCTTAACCTAACCCATGTTGTGCCTTAACCTAACCCATGTTGTGCCTTAACCTAACCCATGTTGTGCCTTAACCTAACCCATGTTGTGCCTTAACCTAACCCATGTTGTGCCTTAACCTATATGTTGTGCCTTAACCTAACCTATGTTGTGCCTTAACCTAACCTATGTTGTGCCTTAACCTAACCTATGTTGTGCCTTAACCTAACCTATGTTGTGCCTTAACCTAACCTACGTTGTGCCTTAACCTAACCCATATTGTACCTTAACCTAACCCATATTGTACCTTAACCTAACCCATATTGTACCTTAACCTAACCCATATTGTACCTTAACCTAACCCATATTGTACCTTAACGTAACCTAATTTGTGCCTTAACGTAACCTAATTTGTGCCTTAACGTAACCTAATTTGTGCCTTAACGTAACCTAATTTGTGCCTTAACGTAACCTAATTTGTGCCTTAACGTAACCTAATTTGTGCCTTAACGTAACCTAATTTGTGCCTTAACGTAACCTAATTTGTGCCTTAACGTAACCTAATTTGTGCCTTAACGTAACCTAATTTGTGCCTTAACGTAACCTAATTTGTGCCTTAACGTAACCTAATTTGTGCCTTAACGTAACCTAATTTGTGCCTTAACGTAACCTAATTTGTGCCTTAACGTAACCTAATTTGTGCCTTAACGTAACCTAATTTGTGCCTTAACGTAACCTAATTTGTGCCTTAACGTAACCTAATTTGTGCCTTAACGTAACCTAATTTGTGCCTTAACGTAACCTAATTTGTGCCTTAACGTAACCTAATTTGTGCCTTAACGTAACCTAATTTGTGCCTTAACGTAACCTAATTTGTGCCTTAACGTAACCCATGTTGTGCCTTAACGTAACCCATGTTGTGCCTTAACGTAACCCAATTTGTGCCTTAACGTAACCCATGTTGTGCCTTAACCTAACCTATATTGTGCCTCAACCTAACCTATATTGCGCCTTAACCTGACGCACGTTGTCGCTGAACCTGCTCTGTAATTGTTATGCAACTCGTTAAATTAGTGTAGTGTTGCCTAACCGCAACCCTCGCAATATAGTTCGCTATTCGCACTGCCCGGTCCCCTGTGTATCGCGTCATGTTAAACACCTTGCAGGTGTTGCTGACTTTCCACATGCTCCTGCTATACACTGTAATGTGGATAGCAGCAGGACGTACATGCCCCCCCCCCTTCCCCCCTGCCTTCGCAAGCTGGTCGTTGAGAAGTTTGCATGTTCAATGCCCTTCGCATGCCGACGTACTCAGCCTACGTTGTGGTACGGCCTGTCACCTGTCCGCCGATGTACGCAAAACCCACAAACTGTACTGCACATTGGTCCGTATGTACTGAATGATACATCGTGGCACATGTGTGACCGTACGACGACTGCGCCTAGCAACGGCAGACCATACAGTCCAAATATTGTGCACGCAGCTACGTGTCGTCTCCCTATAAGAGCTGGATTGCAGTGTGGTACGCCATTCAGACGTGTGGGAGGAACGGACGCCCTGGATGGCGATCAGCATGAGCAGTCTGTTGATGTAGTGGAGCGTGTATTCGGACGTAGTCGTCTCTTCTCACACACCGTGATAGCATGTTGCACCGCGTTCCACATCTGCGACATCCTGCAGAGGCCGGCTGACAGTCGTTCGCGCAATGGACACCGCATACGTACGGGGGCTACCTTCCACGTGTTCTCGAGGCGTGCACATGTTGTTGCGTCTATGTGGGCAGACGTAGTGTGTTGTGACACCTGACACAGGCATGCAATACTCGTTGCAAATGGCGATGGACGTCTACGTTTGCTGGTGACGTTACGCAAATGAACAACAGGTAACCCGTTGTGGTGCGGTTGTTCTCGCTAGAGGTGAATCAGTGTTGGCGACGATCGGTCGAGCTATTAACCGGTTGTTTCAGGGATACCCACCATGCCCACGAACGTGAAAGGGGACCCACCATGCCCACGAACGCGAAAGGGGATCTGGGTGTGAGGCGATACGCGGCGGTGGCTGGGTGGGACCGTCCCCGGCCGGTGAGGGGGGGCCGCCCGGCGTGCTGGCAGCGCGGTGCGTGGGCGCACGCGCTACAGCCGGCTGGTGGGGGCGGCCAGTGGCAGGCGCGCCGGCCGACGGACGCGGCAGGCGGCGCAGCTGCGCGCCGGCGCCCCCTGCTCGCGGCGCCTTGCGGCCAAAGTAGGTCCTCGCGGGCCCGGTGCGAAGCGCGGTGGCCATCTGCAGTGTGCTGGTCCGATTGAGGACTGTGTGCGCTGAGGATGCGCCGCCGCCCGGCGCTCGGCGCCGCGACGCCGTCTGCTGCTCGGTCGCCCCAGCGGTTCTCGCAGGTGGTTTGTATCGCAGCTGTGCGGACGTGTTGGCGCGTGCGCTGTGCTGGGAGAGTTCGCTTCGGCACCCAAGTGGGGCTTTTGTCCTTCTGTGGCGCTGGCGTTGGAGCTGCCGGTCACCGTAGGTGGCGCGTGTTGTCTCCCGCCGGCAATGCCACGACAGCACGCTCCCGGGCCTCTGTCGGCAGCGGCAAGCTCAGTTGGGAGCACGGGTGGTCGCACCTAAAGCGTCTACTCGCCTAACTCCGGGCGATTGCGCCTCTCTCGAACCCGACCAAGTACTTAGGACGGCGCTGCGCGCCGCCGGGACCTGAGAGGGTTTCGAGGTGTGTTGTGCAGGGGAGCTCAGCCTCCTCCTGTTTGCAGAATAATTGAGCGGACGCTTGCGTGTTCGCGCGGGCCCCCGGGACACACTCCCGGGCGGCCGGCTGCTCAGCTCTAGTTGACGCAGCTCCCTGGTTGATCCTGCCAGTAGTCATATGCTTGTCTCAAAGATTAAGCCATGCATGTCTCAGTACAAGCCGCATTAAGGTGAAACCGCGAATGGCTCATTAAATCAGTTATGGTTCCTTAGATCGTACCCACGTTACTTGGATAACTGTGGTAATTCTAGAGCTAATACATGCAAACAGAGTCCCGACCAGAGATGGAAGGGACGCTTTTATTAGATCAAAACCAATCGGTCGGCTCGTCCGGTCCGTTTGCCTTGGTGACTCTGAATAACTTTGGGCTGATCGCACGGTCCTCGTACCGGCGACGCATCTTTCAAATGTCTGCCTTATCAACTGTCGATGGTAGGTTCTGCGCCTACCATGGTTGTAACGGGTAACGGGGAATCAGGGTTCGATTCCGGAGAGGGAGCCTGAGAAACGGCTACCACATCCAAGGAAGGCAGCAGGCGCGCAAATTACCCACTCCCGGCACGGGGAGGTAGTGACGAAAAATAACGATACGGGACTCATCCGAGGCCCCGTAATCGGAATGAGTACACTTTAAATCCTTTAACGAGTATCTATTGGAGGGCAAGTCTGGTGCCAGCAGCCGCGGTAATTCCAGCTCCAATAGCGTATATTAAAGTTGTTGCGGTTAAAAAGCTCGTAGTTGGATTTGTGTCCCACGCTGTTGGTTCACCGCCCGTCGGTGTTTAACTGGCATGTATCGTGGGACGTCCTGCCGGTGGGGCGAGCCGAAGGCGTGCGACCGCCTCGTGCGTGCTCGTGCGTCCCGAGGCGGACCCCGTTGAAATCCTACCAGGGTGCTCTTTATTGAGTGTCTCGGTGGGCCGGCACGTTTACTTTGAACAAATTAGAGTGCTTAAAGCAGGCAAGCCCGCCTGAATACTGTGTGCATGGAATAATGGAATAGGACCTCGGTTCTATTTTGTTGGTTTTCGGAACCCGAGGTAATGATTAATAGGGACAGGCGGGGGCATTCGTATTGCGACGTTAGAGGTGAAATTCTTGGATCGTCGCAAGACGAACAGAAGCGAAAGCATTTGCCAAGTATGTTTTCATTAATCAAGAACGAAAGTTAGAGGTTCGAAGGCGATCAGATACCGCCCTAGTTCTAACCATAAACGATGCCAGCCAGCGATCCGCCGCAGTTCCTCCGATGACTCGGCGGGCAGCCTCCGGGAAACCAAAGCTTTTGGGTTCCGGGGGAAGTATGGTTGCAAAGCTGAAACTTAAAGGAATTGACGGAAGGGCACCACCAGGAGTGGAGCCTGCGGCTTAATTTGACTCAACACGGGAAACCTCACCAGGCCCGGACACCGGAAGGATTGACAGATTGATAGCTCTTTCTTGATTCGGTGGGTGGTGGTGCATGGCCGTTCTTAGTTGGTGGAGCGATTTGTCTGGTTAATTCCGATAACGAACGAGACTCTAGCCTGCTAACTAGTCGCGTGACATCCTTCGTGCTGTCAGCGATTACTTTTCTTCTTAGAGGGACAGGCGGCTTCTAGCCGCACGAGATTGAGCAATAACAGGTCTGTGATGCCCTTAGATGTTCTGGGCCGCACGCGCGCTACACTGAAGGAATCAGCGTGTCTTCCTAGGCCGAAAGGTCGGGGTAACCCGCTGAACCTCCTTCGTGCTAGGGATTGGGGCTTGCAATTGTTCCCCATGAACGAGGAATTCCCAGTAAGCGCGAGTCATAAGCTCGCGTTGATTACGTCCCTGCCCTTTGTACACACCGCCCGTCGCTACTACCGATTGAATGATTTAGTGAGGTCTTCGGACTGGTACGCGGCATTGACTCTGTCGTTGCCGATGCTACCGGAAAGATGACCAAACTTGATCATTTAGAGGAAGTAAAAGTCGTAACAAGGTTTCCGTAGGTGAACCTGCGGAAGGATCATTACCGACTAGACTGCATGTCTTTCGATGTGCGTGTCGTGTCGCGCAACACGCAGCTACCTGTACGGCTCGCAGTAGCCGTGCGCCGCGTGCGGAACCACGCGTTCGTCTCAAAACTAACGGCAATGTTGTGTGGTACGAGCGCTGAAGCGCTGGAGCGGCTGGCCTGCGGCACCTGGCGCCTGGCGCCGGTTTTGAATGACTTTCGCCCGACTGCCTGTCCGCTCCGGTGTGGAGCCGTACGACGCCCATCGGCCGTGAGGCCGTTGGACACTGAACGCTGGAACAGGGCCGCCACACGCCTCAGTCCCGCCTATGCAACTGTCTCGAAAGAGATGGTGGAAACTATGAAAAGATCACCCAGGACGGTGGATCACTCGGCTCGTGGGTCGATGAAGAACGCAGCAAATTGCGCGTCGACATGTGAACTGCAGGACACATGAACATCGACGTTTCGAACGCACATTGCGGTCCATGGATTCCGTTCCCGGGCCACGTCTGGCTGAGGGTCGGCTACGTATACTGAAGCGCGCGGCGTTTGCCCCGCTTCGCAGACCTGGGAGTGTCGTGGCCGCCTGTGGGGCCGGCCGCGTCTCCTTAAACGTGCGATGCGCGCCCGTCGCCTGGCGGTTCGCATACCGGTACTTACTCGGTAGCGTGCACAGCCGGCTGGCGGTGTGGCGTGCGACACCTCGTACAACGACCTCAGAGCAGGCGAGACTACCCGCTGAATTTAAGCATATTACTAAGCGGAGGAAAAGAAACTAACAAGGATTCCCCCAGTAGCGGCGAGCGAACAGGGAAGAGTCCAGCACCGAACCCCGCAGGCTGCCGCCTGTCGTGGCATGTGGTGTTTGGGAGGGTCCACTACCCCGACGCCTCGCGCCGAG
>NW_026047200.1:160000-168820 GCF_023864345.2 Schistocerca serialis cubense
ACCCGCACCCGCTCGTGCCCCACCCCAACCGCCAAACTCGCAACGCCAGCGGATGAACGGCGGAAGTTTCCCGCAGTCGTAATGTGCAATCCACACCTATAACTTGCGTTTCATGAAGAGTTATGTCCAATATGCGACATTCCCGCTGTCCCTATACATGAGCTGCGAGCTGTACCACGTACAAGCTACAGACGCGATCGCATTGCTCACTGTACGGATTCCCATGCCGAGCGATCAGCTAGGAAGCGCCCCATCCACGTCGGTACCCTTGGGCGTTGCACTCGCAGTCGCAAAAAACGTTGGGCAAATATATTTCTCCGATGCTGAGCGATCAGCTAGGAAGCGCCCCATCCATGTCGGTACTCGTACGCGTCGCACTCGCAGTCGCAAAAAACGCTGGGCAAATATATTTCTCGGAAGAGTAATGACAGTCCGAGCCTCCTGCGTGGGAAGAGTCTTTCTAGGCCCTGACCCACGGGAAGCGTGTAGCTTCCCCCATCCCGGACATTTCACGTCGTCACACTACCGGTATTGACTAATAGACTGATTGCTGATAATCATTAGCCACACACTGGGGGAAACGGCCGACAGGGGCGGCAACATAGTGGAGCCGCAGTGTCACTAATGTACAGAGATAGAACAGTTTCGACTGGAACCAGAGTAACCGTATACACGGCACTGATTAGTAATAGATGCAGAGCCATCAGAATACAGATAATATATACAACCGTCCCTATACATGCTGAAAGACTCTGCACACAATGAGAACCACACGTCAGCCAGACACTATCACACACTACTCTCTGCCTCTAACAGGCACACACACAATATCTAACCACCAGCATGGAAGAACATCCGGTGCATCCTCTCCGCCACATTACACAATCCACACTATCATAACCAGACCGGGAGGTCCACCCAGAAAACAGAATATCCCACCCTTCCGACATCCGCCATTGCTCAGCTAAGCCACGAACACCCACACATGTCCTACACAGGGGTGCACCCAACATCACAATACTGCCTCCTGTCACAGTACACAAACAATGGCAGGAATGAAAGACACAGATCTGCCACAACCTTGGAATCGGAGCGCCGCCTGTCATGAGCCACAAGTGCATCCTGACGTGACAAATCGGATGATCCCGCAGGCATGCACTTACGATAATCACTATCAACGAACCTGCCGCCCCCTCCCCCCCCAAAATACACCTTTCCCTACAACGTGTACCTTAACCTAAGCTATATTGTACCTTAACCTAAGCGATATTGTACCTTAACCTAAGGTATATCGTACCTTAACCTAACCTACATTGCGCCTTCACCTAACCTACGTTGTACCTTAACCTAACCTACGTTGTACCTTAACCTAACCTACGTTGTACCTTAACCTAACCTACGTTGTACCTTAACCTAACCTACGTTGTACCTTAACCTAACCTACGTTGTACCTTAACCTAACCTACGTTGTACCTTAACCTAACCTACGTTGTACCTTAACCTAACCTACGTTGTGCCTTAACCTAACCTACGTTGTGCCTTAACCTAACCTACGTTGTGCCTTAACCTAACCTACGTTGTGCCTTAACCTAACCTATGTTGTGCCTTAACCTAACCTATGTTGTGCCTTAACCTAACCTATGTTGTGCCTTAACCTAACCTATGTTGTGCCTTAACCTAACCTATGTTGTGCCTTAACCTAACCTATGTTGTGCCTTAACCTAACCTATGTTGTGCCTTAACCTAACCTATGTTGTGCCTTAACCTAACCTATGTTGTGCCTTAACCTAACCTACGTTGTGCCTTAACCTAACCTACGTTGTGCCTTAACCTAACCTACGTTGTGCCTTAACCTAACCTACGTTGTGCCTTAACCTAACCTACGTTGTGCCTTAACCTAACCTACGTTGTGCCTTAACCTAACCTACGTTGTGCCTTAACCTAACCTACGTTGTGCCTTAACCTAACCTACGTTGTGCCTTAACCTAACCTACGTTGTGCCTTAACCTAACCTACGTTGTGCCTTAACCTAACCTACGTTGTGCCTTAACCTAACCTACGTTGTGCCTTAACCTAACCTACGTTGTGCCTTAACCTAACCTACGTTGTGCCTTAACCTAACCTACGTTGTGCCTTAACCTAACCTACGTTGTGCCTTAACCTAACCTACGTTGTGCCTTAACCTAACCTACGTTGTGCCTTAACCTAACCTACGTTGTGCCTTAACCTAACCTACGTTGTGCCTTAACCTAACCTACGTTGTGCCTTAACCTAACCTACGTTGTGCCTTAACCTAACCTACGTTGTGCCTTAACCTAACCTACGTTGTGCCTTAACCTAACCTACGTTGTGCCTTAACCTAACCTACGTTGTGCCTTAACCTAACCTACGTTGTGCCTTAACCTAACCTACGTTGTGCCTTAACCTAACCTACGTTGTGCCTTAACCTAACCTACGTTGTGCCTTAACCTAACCTACGTTGTGCCTTAACCTAACCTACGTTGTGCCTTAACCTAACCTATGTTGTGCCTTAACCTAACCTATGTTGTGCCTTAACCTAACCTATGTTGTGCCTTAACCTAACCTATGTTGTGCCTTAACCTAACCTATGTTGTGCCTTAACCTAACCTATGTTGTGCCTTAACCTAACCTATGTTGTGCCTTAACCTAACCTATGTTGTGCCTTAACCTAACCTACGTTGTGCCTTAACCTAACCCATATTGTACCTTAACCTAACCCATATTGTACCTTAACCTAACCCATATTGTACCTTAACCTAACCCATATTGTACCTTAACCTAACCCATATTGTACCTTAACGTAACCTAATTTGTGCCTTAACGTAACCTAATTTGTGCCTTAACGTAACCTAATTTGTGCCTTAACGTAACCTAATTTGTGCCTTAACGTAACCTAATTTGTGCCTTAACGTAACCTAATTTGTGCCTTAACGTAACCTAATTTGTGCCTTAACGTAACCTAATTTGTGCCTTAACGTAACCTAATTTGTGCCTTAACGTAACCTAATTTGTGCCTTAACGTAACCTAATTTGTGCCTTAACGTAACCTAATTTGTGCCTTAACGTAACCTAATTTGTGCCTTAACGTAACCTAATTTGTGCCTTAACGTAACCTAATTTGTGCCTTAACGTAACCTAATTTGTGCCTTAACGTAACCTAATTTGTGCCTTAACGTAACCTAATTTGTGCCTTAACGTAACCTAATTTGTGCCTTAACGTAACCTAATTTGTGCCTTAACGTAACCTAATTTGTGCCTTAACGTAACCTAATTTGTGCCTTAACGTAACCTAATTTGTGCCTTAACGTAACCTAATTTGTGCCTTAACGTAACCTAATTTGTGCCTTAACGTAACCTAATTTGTGCCTTAACGTAACCTAATTTGTGCCTTAACGTAACCCATGTTGTGCCTTAACGTAACCCATGTTGTGCCTTAACGTAACCCAATTTGTGCCTTAACGTAACCCATGTTGTGCCTTAACCTAACCTATATTGTGCCTCAACCTAACCTATATTGCGCCTTAACCTGACGCACGTTGTCGCTGAACCTGCTCTGTAATTGTTATGCAACTCGTTAAATTAGTGTAGTGTTGCCTAACCGCAACCCTCGCAATATAGTTCGCTATTCGCACTGCCCGGTCCCCTGTGTATCGCGTCATGTTAAACACCTTGCAGGTGTTGCTGACTTTCCACATGCTCCTGCTATACACTGTAATGTGGATAGCAGCAGGACGTACATGCCCCCCCCCCTTCCCCCCTGCCTTCGCAAGCTGGTCGTTGAGAAGTTTGCATGTTCAATGCCCTTCGCATGCCGACGTACTCAGCCTACGTTGTGGTACGGCCTGTCACCTGTCCGCCGATGTACGCAAAACCCACAAACTGTACTGCACATTGGTCCGTATGTACTGAATGATACATCGTGGCACATGTGTGACCGTACGACGACTGCGCCTAGCAACGGCAGACCATACAGTCCAAATATTGTGCACGCAGCTACGTGTCGTCTCCCTATAAGAGCTGGATTGCAGTGTGGTACGCCATTCAGACGTGTGGGAGGAACGGACGCCCTGGATGGCGATCAGCATGAGCAGTCTGTTGATGTAGTGGAGCGTGTATTCGGACGTAGTCGTCTCTTCTCACACACCGTGATAGCATGTTGCACCGCGTTCCACATCTGCGACATCCTGCAGAGGCCGGCTGACAGTCGTTCGCGCAATGGACACCGCATACGTACGGGGGCTACCTTCCACGTGTTCTCGAGGCGTGCACATGTTGTTGCGTCTATGTGGGCAGACGTAGTGTGTTGTGACACCTGACACAGGCATGCAATACTCGTTGCAAATGGCGATGGACGTCTACGTTTGCTGGTGACGTTACGCAAATGAACAACAGGTAACCCGTTGTGGTGCGGTTGTTCTCGCTAGAGGTGAATCAGTGTTGGCGACGATCGGTCGAGCTATTAACCGGTTGTTTCAGGGATACCCACCATGCCCACGAACGTGAAAGGGGACCCACCATGCCCACGAACGCGAAAGGGGATCTGGGTGTGAGGCGATACGCGGCGGTGGCTGGGTGGGACCGTCCCCGGCCGGTGAGGGGGGGCCGCCCGGCGTGCTGGCAGCGCGGTGCGTGGGCGCACGCGCTACAGCCGGCTGGTGGGGGCGGCCAGTGGCAGGCGCGCCGGCCGACGGACGCGGCAGGCGGCGCAGCTGCGCGCCGGCGCCCCCTGCTCGCGGCGCCTTGCGGCCAAAGTAGGTCCTCGCGGGCCCGGTGCGAAGCGCGGTGGCCATCTGCAGTGTGCTGGTCCGATTGAGGACTGTGTGCGCTGAGGATGCGCCGCCGCCCGGCGCTCGGCGCCGCGACGCCGTCTGCTGCTCGGTCGCCCCAGCGGTTCTCGCAGGTGGTTTGTATCGCAGCTGTGCGGACGTGTTGGCGCGTGCGCTGTGCTGGGAGAGTTCGCTTCGGCACCCAAGTGGGGCTTTTGTCCTTCTGTGGCGCTGGCGTTGGAGCTGCCGGTCACCGTAGGTGGCGCGTGTTGTCTCCCGCCGGCAATGCCACGACAGCACGCTCCCGGGCCTCTGTCGGCAGCGGCAAGCTCAGTTGGGAGCACGGGTGGTCGCACCTAAAGCGTCTACTCGCCTAACTCCGGGCGATTGCGCCTCTCTCGAACCCGACCAAGTACTTAGGACGGCGCTGCGCGCCGCCGGGACCTGAGAGGGTTTCGAGGTGTGTTGTGCAGGGGAGCTCAGCCTCCTCCTGTTTGCAGAATAATTGAGCGGACGCTTGCGTGTTCGCGCGGGCCCCCGGGACACACTCCCGGGCGGCCGGCTGCTCAGCTCTAGTTGACGCAGCTCCCTGGTTGATCCTGCCAGTAGTCATATGCTTGTCTCAAAGATTAAGCCATGCATGTCTCAGTACAAGCCGCATTAAGGTGAAACCGCGAATGGCTCATTAAATCAGTTATGGTTCCTTAGATCGTACCCACGTTACTTGGATAACTGTGGTAATTCTAGAGCTAATACATGCAAACAGAGTCCCGACCAGAGATGGAAGGGACGCTTTTATTAGATCAAAACCAATCGGTCGGCTCGTCCGGTCCGTTTGCCTTGGTGACTCTGAATAACTTTGGGCTGATCGCACGGTCCTCGTACCGGCGACGCATCTTTCAAATGTCTGCCTTATCAACTGTCGATGGTAGGTTCTGCGCCTACCATGGTTGTAACGGGTAACGGGGAATCAGGGTTCGATTCCGGAGAGGGAGCCTGAGAAACGGCTACCACATCCAAGGAAGGCAGCAGGCGCGCAAATTACCCACTCCCGGCACGGGGAGGTAGTGACGAAAAATAACGATACGGGACTCATCCGAGGCCCCGTAATCGGAATGAGTACACTTTAAATCCTTTAACGAGTATCTATTGGAGGGCAAGTCTGGTGCCAGCAGCCGCGGTAATTCCAGCTCCAATAGCGTATATTAAAGTTGTTGCGGTTAAAAAGCTCGTAGTTGGATTTGTGTCCCACGCTGTTGGTTCACCGCCCGTCGGTGTTTAACTGGCATGTATCGTGGGACGTCCTGCCGGTGGGGCGAGCCGAAGGCGTGCGACCGCCTCGTGCGTGCTCGTGCGTCCCGAGGCGGACCCCGTTGAAATCCTACCAGGGTGCTCTTTATTGAGTGTCTCGGTGGGCCGGCACGTTTACTTTGAACAAATTAGAGTGCTTAAAGCAGGCAAGCCCGCCTGAATACTGTGTGCATGGAATAATGGAATAGGACCTCGGTTCTATTTTGTTGGTTTTCGGAACCCGAGGTAATGATTAATAGGGACAGGCGGGGGCATTCGTATTGCGACGTTAGAGGTGAAATTCTTGGATCGTCGCAAGACGAACAGAAGCGAAAGCATTTGCCAAGTATGTTTTCATTAATCAAGAACGAAAGTTAGAGGTTCGAAGGCGATCAGATACCGCCCTAGTTCTAACCATAAACGATGCCAGCCAGCGATCCGCCGCAGTTCCTCCGATGACTCGGCGGGCAGCCTCCGGGAAACCAAAGCTTTTGGGTTCCGGGGGAAGTATGGTTGCAAAGCTGAAACTTAAAGGAATTGACGGAAGGGCACCACCAGGAGTGGAGCCTGCGGCTTAATTTGACTCAACACGGGAAACCTCACCAGGCCCGGACACCGGAAGGATTGACAGATTGATAGCTCTTTCTTGATTCGGTGGGTGGTGGTGCATGGCCGTTCTTAGTGGTGGAGCGATTTGTCTGGTTAATTCCGATAACGAACGAGACTCTAGCCTGCTAACTAGTCGCGTGACATCCTTCGTGCTGTCAGCGATTACTTTTCTTCTTAGAGGGACAGGCGGCTTCTAGCCGCACGAGATTGAGCAATAACAGGTCTGTGATGCCCTTAGATGTTCTGGGCCGCACGCGCGCTACACTGAAGGAATCAGCGTGTCTTCCTAGGCCGAAAGGTCGGGGTAACCCGCTGAACCTCCTTCGTGCTAGGGATTGGGGCTTGCAATTGTTCCCCATGAACGAGGAATTCCCAGTAAGCGCGAGTCATAAGCTCGCGTTGATTACGTCCCTGCCCTTTGTACACACCGCCCGTCGCTACTACCGATTGAATGATTTAGTGAGGTCTTCGGACTGGTACGCGGCATTGACTCTGTCGTTGCCGATGCTACCGGAAAGATGACCAAACTTGATCATTTAGAGGAAGTAAAAGTCGTAACAAGGTTTCCGTAGGTGAACCTGCGGAAGGATCATTACCGACTAGACTGCATGTCTTTCGATGTGCGTGTCGTGTCGCGCAACACGCAGCTACCTGTACGGCTCGCAGTAGCCGTGCGCCGCGTGCGGAACCACGCGTTCGTCTCAAAACTAACGGCAATGTTGTGTGGTACGAGCGCTGAAGCGCTGGAGCGGCTGGCCTGCGGCACCTGGCGCCTGGCGCCGGTTTTGAATGACTTTCGCCCGACTGCCTGTCCGCTCCGGTGTGGAGCCGTACGACGCCCATCGGCCGTGAGGCCGTTGGACACTGAACGCTGGAACAGGGCCGCCACACGCCTCAGTCCCGCCTATGCAACTGTCTCGAAAGAGATGGTGGAAACTATGAAAAGATCACCCAGGACGGTGGATCACTCGGCTCGTGGGTCGATGAAGAACGCAGCAAATTGCGCGTCGACATGTGAACTGCAGGACACATGAACATCGACGTTTCGAACGCACATTGCGGTCCATGGATTCCGTTCCCGGGCCACGTCTGGCTGAGGGTCGGCTACGTATACTGAAGCGCGCGGCGTTTGCCCCGCTTCGCAGACCTGGGAGTGTCGTGGCCGCCTGTGGGGCCGGCCGCGTCTCCTTAAACGTGCGATGCGCGCCCGTCGCCTGGCGGTTCGCATACCGGTACTTACTCGGTAGCGTGCACAGCCGGCTGGCGGTGTGGCGTGCGACACCTCGTACAACGACCTCAGAGCAGGCGAGACTACCCGCTGAATTTAAGCATATTACTAAGCGGAGGAAAAGAAACTAACAAGGATTCCCCCAGTAGCGGCGAGCGAACAGGGAAGAGTCCAGCACCGAACCCCGCAGGCTGCCGCCTGTCGTGGCATGTGGTGTTTGGGAGGGTCCACTACCCCGACGCCTCGCGCCGAGCCCAAGTCCAACTTGAATGAGGCCACGGCCCGTAGAGGGTGCCAGGCCCGTAGCGGCCGGTGCGAGCGTCGGCGGGACCTCTCCTTCGAGTCGGGTTGCTTGAGAGTGCAGCTCCAAGTGGGTGGTAAACTCCATCTGAGACTAAATATGACCACGAGACCGATAGCGAACAAGTACCGTGAGGGAAAGTTGAAAAGAACTTTGAAGAGAGAGTTCAAAAGTACGTGAAACCGTTCTGGGGTAAACGTGAGAAGTCCGAAAGGTCGAACGGGTGAGATTCACGCCCATCCGGCCACTGGCCTCCGCCCTCGGCAGATGGGGCCGGCCGCCCGCGCGGAGCAATTCGCGGCGGGGTCGTGTCCGGTTGCCTTTCCACTCGCCGCGGGGCGGGGCCGTTCCGGTGTGCGGTGGGCCGCACTTCTCCCCTAGTAGGACGTCGCGACCCGCTGGGTGCCGGCCTACGGCCCGGGTGCGCAGCCTGTCCTTCCGCGGGCCTCGGTTCGCGTCTGTTGGGCAGAGCCCCGGTGTCCTGGCTGGCTGCCCGGCGGTATATCTGGAGGAGTCGATTCGCCCCTTTGGGCGCTCGGGCTCCCGGCAAGCGCGCGCGGTTCTTCCCGGATGACGGACCTACCTGGCCCGGCCCCGGACCCGCG
>NW_026047201.1:0-47024 GCF_023864345.2 Schistocerca serialis cubense
CGAATCCTGGTCACGGCAATTTTGAAAGTTTTGCCTTGCTGCCGTTGCAATGACGAGTACTCGAAATGACAGTACTCTGTTGATTTTTTCACTCGTGTTCCGCAGGCCGCAGTTTGCACTACCACTTCATCCCCAACACGTAATGTCGCCTCCCAGAGCGCAGACGTCCGCTGCTCTCTGTAGTCGAAAAGGGCAGTTGTTTGAAGTGCGATGGATGAGCAGCCAGTCCCAGCAGAACAGGAAGCTGTGGCGTGCACTGTTTGTACAAATGCTAGGAACACTGGCGCACCAAGCAGCGCATGTAGCGTGGCCGAGCGCTTTAAGGCGCTGGTTTAAGGCACCAGTATCTCTGTAGGCGCGGTTTCGAATCCCGTAGCTGCCGGCGGTTTTGCTGTGATCGCGTTAACCTGGCGCTTTTTCTTCAAGTGTAACCTCCTTGAGCTCACATATGTTTGATACATGGAGCATTCTAGCTCCGCCTGACAGTTACAGCTACGATACTTTAGTGGTTACGGAAGGCCCAGGTTCGAAACCTGGTCACGGTACGAAAACGTCTCTTGACGCTGTCTCCTTAACTGCGACAGCTACAGACAAGTGGCGTCGCTACCATACGGCGGGCACGGCTTTTTCTTGCTGTGGATGGCCTAAAGAGACGCTTCCAGTGGGAGAGCAGTGGAAATACATGGCACGGCGATTGCCAAGATACTTCCATTTCGAAGTGATCTTTGTAGTACAAAGGAAACGTTTTGCCGCTGCTGCCCCAACGGTAACGTGGCCGAGCGGTCTAAGGCGCTGGTTTTAGGCACCAGTCTCTTCGGAGGCGTGGGTTCGAATCCCACCGTTGCCACTTTTTACGTCTCATTTTTGTGCCGTTGCGGTGTGTTCTCGTGGAGTGGGACGCAGCTCTTGTGACGCGCGTGTTGTGTAGGTAGCGTGGCCGAGCGGTCTAAGGCGCTGGTTTCAGGCACCATTCTCTTCGGAGGCGTGGGTTCGAATCCCACAGCTGCCAAACGTGTAATGTTTCCTGTGTCGAAGGCAGATGCACTCATTGCCCGCAAAGGAAACAGCACAACAAGGCGTGAGCGTCTGCTTGGTGAATTGTCGTAGAACAGTGCGTGGTGCAACGACAGGATTTTCAGGCACCTTTTGCTCTCATCATTGCTGGCGTTCGTCTCCACGAAATGCGTCCGGAGCACGCCGTTCTATAACGCGAGAGAGTGGATTTTTTACAGTTGTCGTCAGTCAACCGTGGGTGGCTGCTGCGTTCGCTGGAAAGAGCACTGCCGTCGTTATCCGGTGTGGTCTAGTGGCTAGGATACCTGGCTCTCACCCAGGAGGCCCGGGTTCGATTCCCGGTACCGGAATTGCGCGTTTTTATTGCTCCTCTTATGCGACTTGTCTCGACTTTGCTCGACTGACGCTACGCTGACGCGTGCAGAAAGCTACGTTAAGTATGACTCGCGGCAACACCTGACGGCGAGAGAGATGCGGCGTCTATCCACTTGTTATCGAGCCACATACCGGTACCTGCAGTCAAGAGGCTTGGAGGACTGCAAGACATTGCCACGGAGGTGAATGCAGCTAACCACTGTAGTTAGTGTCCTGACAGCGCAGGCACGTTCATTTGCTCGTATACATGTGATGGAGACCGTGTCTGACACTGCTGTGGCGTACACCTTGGCCTAGGCTTTGCTGGGTATCGCCACTTGCATTCGAGCCAGCTGCCTTCGCGTGCGCCTCCGTGGCCATGGCCGTGATCGTCTAGTGGTTAGGACATTGCGTTGTGGCCGCAATAACCCAGGTTCGAATCCTGGTCACGGCAATTTTGAAAGTTTTGCCTTGCTGCCGTTGCAATGACGAGTACTCGAAATGACAGTACTCTGTTGATTTTTTCACTCGTGTTCCGCAGGCCGCAGTTTGCACTACCACTTCATCCCCAACACGTAATGTCGCCTCCCAGAGCGCAGACGTCCGCTGCTCTCTGTAGTCGAAAAGGGCAGTTGTTTGAAGTGCGATGGATGAGCAGCCAGTCCCAGCAGAACAGGAAGCTGTGGCGTGCACTGTTTGTACAAATGCTAGGAACACTGGCGCACCAAGCAGCGCATGTAGCGTGGCCGAGCGCTTTAAGGCGCTGGTTTAAGGCACCAGTATCTCTGTAGGCGCGGTTTCGAATCCCGTAGCTGCCGGCGGTTTTGCTGTGATCGCGTTAACCTGGCGCTTTTTCTTCAAGTGTAACCTCCTTGAGCTCACATATGTTTGATACATGGAGCATTCTAGCTCCGCCTGACAGTTACAGCTACGATACTTTAGTGGTTACGGAAGGCCCAGGTTCGAAACCTGGTCACGGTACGAAAACGTCTCTTGACGCTGTCTCCTTAACTGCGACAGCTACAGACAAGTGGCGTCGCTACCATACGGCGGGCACGGCTTTTTCTTGCTGTGGATGGCCTAAAGAGACGCTTCCAGTGGGAGAGCAGTGGAAATACATGGCACGGCGATTGCCAAGATACTTCCATTTCGAAGTGATCTTTGTAGTACAAAGGAAACGTTTTGCCGCTGCTGCCCCAACGGTAACGTGGCCGAGCGGTCTAAGGCGCTGGTTTTAGGCACCAGTCTCTTCGGAGGCGTGGGTTCGAATCCCACCGTTGCCACTTTTTACGTCTCATTTTTGTGCCGTTGCGGTGTGTTCTCGTGGAGTGGGACGCAGCTCTTGTGACGCGCGTGTTGTGTAGGTAGCGTGGCCGAGCGGTCTAAGGCGCTGGTTTCAGGCACCATTCTCTTCGGAGGCGTGGGTTCGAATCCCACAGCTGCCAAACGTGTAATGTTTCCTGTGTCGAAGGCAGATGCACTCATTGCCCGCAAAGGAAACAGCACAACAAGGCGTGAGCGTCTGCTTGGTGAATTGTCGTAGAACAGTGCGTGGTGCAACGACAGGATTTTCAGGCACCTTTTGCTCTCATCATTGCTGGCGTTCGTCTCCACGAAATGCGTCCGGAGCACGCCGTTCTATAACGCGAGAGAGTGGATTTTTTACAGTTGTCGTCAGTCAACCGTGGGTGGCTGCTGCGTTCGCTGGAAAGAGCACTGCCGTCGTTATCCGGTGTGGTCTAGTGGCTAGGATACCTGGCTCTCACCCAGGAGGCCCGGGTTCGATTCCCGGTACCGGAATTGCGCGTTTTTATTGCTCCTCTTATGCGACTTGTCTCGACTTTGCTCGACTGACGCTACGCTGACGCGTGCAGAAAGCTACGTTAAGTATGACTCGCGGCAACACCTGACGGCGAGAGAGATGCGGCGTCTACCCACTTGTTATCGAGCCACATACCGGTACCTGTAGTCAAGAGGCTTGGAGGACTGCAAGACATTGCCACGGAGGTGAATGCAGCCAACCACTGTAGTTAGTGTCCTGACAGCGCAGGCACGTTCATTTGCTCGTATACATGCGATGGAGACCGTGTCTGACACTGCTGTGGCGTACACCTTGGCCTAGGCTTTGCTGGGTATCGCCACTTGCATTTGAGCCAGCTGCCTTCGCGGGCGCCTCCGTGGCCATGGCCGTGATCGTCTAGTGGTTAGGACATTGCGTTGTGGCCGCAATAACCCAGGTTCGAATCCTGGTCACGGCAATTTTGAAAGTTTTGCCTTGCTGCCGTTGCAATGACGAGTACTCGAAATGACAGTACTCTGTTGATTTTTTCACTCGTGTTCCGCAGGCCGCAGTTTGCACTACCACTTCATCCCCAACACGTAATGTCGCCTCCCAGAGCGCAGACGTCCGCTGCTCTCTGTAGTCGAAAAGGGCAGTTGTTTGAAGTGCGATGGATGAGCAGCCAGTCCCAGCAGAACAGGAAGCTGTGGCGTGCACTGTTTGTACAAATGCTAGGAACACTGGCGCACCAAGCAGCGCATGTAGCGTGGCCGAGCGCTTTAAGGCGCTGGTTTAAGGCACCAGTATCTCTGTAGGCGCGGTTTCGAATCCCGTAGCTGCCGGCGGTTTTGCTGTGATCGCGTTAACCTGGCGCTTTTTCTTCAAGTGTAACCTCCTTGAGCTCACATATGTTTGATACATGGAGCATTCTAGCTCCGCCTGACAGTTACAGCTACGATACTTTAGTGGTTACGGAAGGCCCAGGTTCGAAACCTGGTCACGGTACGAAAACGTCTCTTGACGCTGTCTCCTTAACTGCGACAGCTACAGACAAGTGGCGTCGCTACCATACGGCGGGCACGGCTTTTTCTTGCTGTGGATGGCCTAAAGAGACGCTTCCAGTGGGAGAGCAGTGGAAATACATGGCACGGCGATTGCCAAGATACTTCCATTTCGAAGTGATCTTTGTAGTACAAAGGAAACGTTTTGCCGCTGCTGCCCCAACGGTAACGTGGCCGAGCGGTCTAAGGCGCTGGTTTTAGGCACCAGTCTCTTCGGAGGCGTGGGTTCGAATCCCACCGTTGCCACTTTTTACGTCTCATTTTTGTGCCGTTGCGGTGTGTTCTCGTGGAGTGGGACGCAGCTCTTGTGACGCGCGTGTTGTGTAGGTAGCGTGGCCGAGCGGTCTAAGGCGCTGGTTTCAGGCACCATTCTCTTCGGAGGCGTGGGTTCGAATCCCACAGCTGCCAAACGTGTAATGTTTCCTGTGTCGAAGGCAGATGCACTCATTGCCCGCAAAGGAAACAGCACAACAAGGCGTGAGCGTCTGCTTGGTGAATTGTCGTAGAACAGTGCGTGGTGCAACGACAGGATTTTCAGGCACCTTTTGCTCTCATCATTGCTGGCGTTCGTCTCCACGAAATGCGTCCGGAGCACGCCGTTCTATAACGCGAGAGAGTGGATTTTTTACAGTTGTCGTCAGTCAACCGTGGGTGGCTGCTGCGTTCGCTGGAAAGAGCACTGCCGTCGTTATCCGGTGTGGTCTAGTGGCTAGGATACCTGGCTCTCACCCAGGAGGCCCGGGTTCGATTCCCGGTACCGGAATTGCGCGTTTTTATTGCTCCTCTTATGCGACTTGTCTCGACTTTGCTCGACTGACGCTACGCTGACGCGTGCAGAAAGCTACGTTAAGTATGACTCGCGGCAACACCTGACGGCGAGAGAGATGCGGCGTCTACCCACTTGTTATCGAGCCACATACCGGTACCTGTAGTCAAGAGGCTTGGAGGACTGCAAGACATTGCCACGGAGGTGAATGCAGCCAACCACTGTAGTTAGTGTCCTGACAGCGCAGGCACGTTCATTTGCTCGTATACATGCGATGGAGACCGTGTCTGACACTGCTGTGGCGTACACCTTGGCCTAGGCTTTGCTGGGTATCGCCACTTGCATTTGAGCCAGCTGCCTTCGCGGGCGCCTCCGTGGCCATGGCCGTGATCGTCTAGTGGTTAGGACATTGCGTTGTGGCCGCAATAACCCAGGTTCGAATCCTGGTCACGGCAATTTTGAAAGTTTTGCCTTGCTGCCGTTGCAATGACGAGTACTCGAAATGACAGTACTCTGTTGATTTTTTCACTCGTGTTCCGCAGGCCGCAGTTTGCACTACCACTTCATCCCCAACACGTAATGTCGCCTCCCAGAGCGCAGACGTCCGCTGCTCTCTGTAGTCGAAAAGGGCAGTTGTTTGAAGTGCGATGGATGAGCAGCCAGTCCCAGCAGAACAGGAAGCTGTGGCGTGCACTGTTTGTACAAATGCTAGGAACACTGGCGCACCAAGCAGCGCATGTAGCGTGGCCGAGCGCTTTAAGGCGCTGGTTTAAGGCACCAGTATCTCTGTAGGCGCGGTTTCGAATCCCGTAGCTGCCGGCGGTTTTGCTGTGATCGCGTTAACCTGGCGCTTTTTCTTCAAGTGTAACCTCCTTGAGCTCACATATGTTTGATACATGGAGCATTCTAGCTCCGCCTGACAGTTACAGCTACGATACTTTAGTGGTTACGGAAGGCCCAGGTTCGAAACCTGGTCACGGTACGAAAACGTCTCTTGACGCTGTCTCCTTAACTGCGACAGCTACAGACAAGTGGCGTCGCTACCATACGGCGGGCACGGCTTTTTCTTGCTGTGGATGGCCTAAAGAGACGCTTCCAGTGGGAGAGCAGTGGAAATACATGGCACGGCGATTGCCAAGATACTTCCATTTCGAAGTGATCTTTGTAGTACAAAGGAAACGTTTTGCCGCTGCTGCCCCAACGGTAACGTGGCCGAGCGGTCTAAGGCGCTGGTTTTAGGCACCAGTCTCTTCGGAGGCGTGGGTTCGAATCCCACCGTTGCCACTTTTTACGTCTCATTTTTGTGCCGTTGCGGTGTGTTCTCGTGGAGTGGGACGCAGCTCTTGTGACGCGCGTGTTGTGTAGGTAGCGTGGCCGAGCGGTCTAAGGCGCTGGTTTCAGGCACCATTCTCTTCGGAGGCGTGGGTTCGAATCCCACAGCTGCCAAACGTGTAATGTTTCCTGTGTCGAAGGCAGATGCACTCATTGCCCGCAAAGGAAACAGCACAACAAGGCGTGAGCGTCTGCTTGGTGAATTGTCGTAGAACAGTGCGTGGTGCAACGACAGGATTTTCAGGCACCTTTTGCTCTCATCATTGCTGGCGTTCGTCTCCACGAAATGCGTCCGGAGCACGCCGTTCTATAACGCGAGAGAGTGGATTTTTTACAGTTGTCGTCAGTCAACCGTGGGTGGCTGCTGCGTTCGCTGGAAAGAGCACTGCCGTCGTTATCCGGTGTGGTCTAGTGGCTAGGATACCTGGCTCTCACCCAGGAGGCCGGGTTCGATTCCCGGTACCGGAATTGCGCGTTTTTATTGCTCCTCTTATGCGACTTGTCTCGACTTTGCTCGACTGACGCTACGCTGACGCGTGCAGAAAGCTACGTTAAGTATGACTCGCGGCAACACCTGACGGCGAGAGAGATGCGGCGTCTACCCACTTGTTATCGAGCCACATACCGGTACCTGTAGTCAAGAGGCTTGGAGGACTGCAAGACATTGCCACGGAGGTGAATGCAGCCAACCACTGTAGTTAGTGTCCTGACAGCGCAGGCACGTTCATTTGCTCGTATACATGCGATGGAGACCGTGTCTGACACTGCTGTGGCGTACACCTTGGCCTAGGCTTTGCTGGGTATCGCCACTTGCATTTGAGCCAGCTGCCTTCGCGGGCGCCTCCGTGGCCATGGCCGTGATCGTCTAGTGGTTAGGACATTGCGTTGTGGCCGCAATAACCCAGGTTCGAATCCTGGTCACGGCAATTTTGAAAGTTTTGCCTTGCTGCCGTTGCAATGACGAGTACTCGAAATGACAGTACTCTGTTGATTTTTTCACTCGTGTTCCGCAGGCCGCAGTTTGCACTACCACTTCATCCCCAACACGTAATGTCGCCTCCCAGAGCGCAGACGTCCGCTGCTCTCTGTAGTCGAAAAGGGCAGTTGTTTGAAGTGCGATGGATGAGCAGCCAGTCCCAGCAGAACAGGAAGCTGTGGCGTGCACTGTTTGTACAAATGCTAGGAACACTGGCGCACCAAGCAGCGCATGTAGCGTGGCCGAGCGCTTTAAGGCGCTGGTTTAAGGCACCAGTATCTCTGTAGGCGCGGTTTCGAATCCCGTAGCTGCCGGCGGTTTTGCTGTGATCGCGTTAACCTGGCGCTTTTTCTTCAAGTGTAACCTCCTTGAGCTCACATATGTTTGATACATGGAGCATTCTAGCTCCGCCTGACAGTTACAGCTACGATACTTTAGTGGTTACGGAAGGCCCAGGTTCGAAACCTGGTCACGGTACGAAAACGTCTCTTGACGCTGTCTCCTTAACTGCGACAGCTACAGACAAGTGGCGTCGCTACCATACGGCGGGCACGGCTTTTTCTTGCTGTGGATGGCCTAAAGAGACGCTTCCAGTGGGAGAGCAGTGGAAATACATGGCACGGCGATTGCCAAGATACTTCCATTTCGAAGTGATCTTTGTAGTACAAAGGAAACGTTTTGCCGCTGCTGCCCCAACGGTAACGTGGCCGAGCGGTCTAAGGCGCTGGTTTTAGGCACCAGTCTCTTCGGAGGCGTGGGTTCGAATCCCACCGTTGCCACTTTTTACGTCTCATTTTTGTGCCGTTGCGGTGTGTTCTCGTGGAGTGGGACGCAGCTCTTGTGACGCGCGTGTTGTGTAGGTAGCGTGGCCGAGCGGTCTAAGGCGCTGGTTTCAGGCACCATTCTCTTCGGAGGCGTGGGTTCGAATCCCACAGCTGCCAAACGTGTAATGTTTCCTGTGTCGAAGGCAGATGCACTCATTGCCCGCAAAGGAAACAGCACAACAAGGCGTGAGCGTCTGCTTGGTGAATTGTCGTAGAACAGTGCGTGGTGCAACGACAGGATTTTCAGGCACCTTTTGCTCTCATCATTGCTGGCGTTCGTCTCCACGAAATGCGTCCGGAGCACGCCGTTCTATAACGCGAGAGAGTGGATTTTTTACAGTTGTCGTCAGTCAACCGTGGGTGGCTGCTGCGTTCGCTGGAAAGAGCACTGCCGTCGTTATCCGGTGTGGTCTAGTGGCTAGGATACCTGGCTCTCACCCAGGAGGCCCGGGTTCGATTCCCGGTACCGGAATTGCGCGTTTTTATTGCTCCTCTTATGCGACTTGTCTCGACTTTGCTCGACTGACGCTACGCTGACGCGTGCAGAAAGCTACGTTAAGTATGACTCGCGGCAACACCTGACGGCGAGAGAGATGCGGCGTCTACCCACTTGTTATCGAGCCACATACCGGTACCTGTAGTCAAGAGGCTTGGAGGACTGCAAGACATTGCCACGGAGGTGAATGCAGCCAACCACTGTAGTTAGTGTCCTGACAGCGCAGGCACGTTCATTTGCTCGTATACATGCGATGGAGACCGTGTCTGACACTGCTGTGGCGTACACCTTGGCCTAGGCTTTGCTGGGTATCGCCACTTGCATTTGAGCCAGGCTGCCTTCGCGGGCGCCTCCGTGGCCATGGCCGTGATCGTCTAGTGGTTAGGACATTGCGTTGTGGCCGCAATAACCCAGGTTCGAATCCTGGTCACGGCAATTTTGAAAGTTTTGCCTTGCTGCCGTTGCAATGACGAGTACTCGAAATGACAGTACTCTGTTGATTTTTTCACTCGTGTTCCGCAGGCCGCAGTTTGCACTACCACTTCATCCCCAACACGTAATGTCGCCTCCCAGAGCGCAGACGTCCGCTGCTCTCTGTAGTCGAAAAGGGCAGTTGTTTGAAGTGCGATGGATGAGCAGCCAGTCCCAGCAGAACAGGAAGCTGTGGCGTGCACTGTTTGTACAAATGCTAGGAACACTGGCGCACCAAGCAGCGCATGTAGCGTGGCCGAGCGCTTTAAGGCGCTGGTTTAAGGCACCAGTATCTCTGTAGGCGCGGTTTCGAATCCCGTAGCTGCCGGCGGTTTTGCTGTGATCGCGTTAACCTGGCGCTTTTTCTTCAAGTGTAACCTCCTTGAGCTCACATATGTTTGATACATGGAGCATTCTAGCTCCGCCTGACAGTTACAGCTACGATACTTTAGTGGTTACGGAAGGCCCAGGTTCGAAACCTGGTCACGGTACGAAAACGTCTCTTGACGCTGTCTCCTTAACTGCGACAGCTACAGACAAGTGGCGTCGCTACCATACGGCGGGCACGGCTTTTTCTTGCTGTGGATGGCCTAAAGAGACGCTTCCAGTGGGAGAGCAGTGGAAATACATGGCACGGCGATTGCCAAGATACTTCCATTTCGAAGTGATCTTTGTAGTACAAAGGAAACGTTTTGCCGCTGCTGCCCCAACGGTAACGTGGCCGAGCGGTCTAAGGCGCTGGTTTTAGGCACCAGTCTCTTCGGAGGCGTGGGTTCGAATCCCACCGTTGCCACTTTTTACGTCTCATTTTTGTGCCGTTGCGGTGTGTTCTCGTGGAGTGGGACGCAGCTCTTGTGACGCGCGTGTTGTGTAGGTAGCGTGGCCGAGCGGTCTAAGGCGCTGGTTTCAGGCACCATTCTCTTCGGAGGCGTGGGTTCGAATCCCACAGCTGCCAAACGTGTAATGTTTCCTGTGTCGAAGGCAGATGCACTCATTGCCCGCAAAGGAAACAGCACAACAAGGCGTGAGCGTCTGCTTGGTGAATTGTCGTAGAACAGTGCGTGGTGCAACGACAGGATTTTCAGGCACCTTTTGCTCTCATCATTGCTGGCGTTCGTCTCCACGAAATGCGTCCGGAGCACGCCGTTCTATAACGCGAGAGAGTGGATTTTTTACAGTTGTCGTCAGTCAACCGTGGGTGGCTGCTGCGTTCGCTGGAAAGAGCACTGCCGTCGTTATCCGGTGTGGTCTAGTGGCTAGGATACCTGGCTCTCACCCAGGAGGCCCGGGTTCGATTCCCGGTACCGGAATTGCGCGTTTTTATTGCTCCTCTTATGCGACTTGTCTCGACTTTGCTCGACTGACGCTACGCTGACGCGTGCAGAAAGCTACGTTAAGTATGACTCGCGGCAACACCTGACGGCGAGAGAGATGCGGCGTCTACCCACTTGTTATCGAGCCACATACCGGTACCTGTAGTCAAGAGGCTTGGAGGACTGCAAGACATTGCCACGGAGGTGAATGCAGCCAACCACTGTAGTTAGTGTCCTGACAGCGCAGGCACGTTCATTTGCTCGTATACATGTGATGGAGACCGTGTCTGACACTGCTGTGGCGTACACCTTGGCCTAGGCTTTGCTGGGTATCGCCACTTGCATTTGAGCCAGCTGCCTTCGCGGGCGCCTCCGTGGCCATGGCCGTGATCGTCTAGTGGTTAGGACATTGCGTTGTGGCCGCAATAACCCAGGTTCGAATCCTGGTCACGGCAATTTTGAAAGTTTTGCCTTGCTGCCGTTGCAATGACGAGTACTCGAAATGACAGTACTCTGTTGATTTTTTCACTCGTGTTCCGCAGGCCGCAGTTTGCACTACCACTTCATCCCCAACACGTAATGTCGCCTCCCAGAGCGCAGACGTCCGCTGCTCTCTGTAGTCGAAAAGGGCAGTTGTTTGAAGTGCGATGGATGAGCAGCCAGTCCCAGCAGAACAGGAAGCTGTGGCGTGCACTGTTTGTACAAATGCTAGGAACACTGGCGCACCAAGCAGCGCATGTAGCGTGGCCGAGCGCTTTAAGGCGCTGGTTTAAGGCACCAGTATCTCTGTAGGCGCGGTTTCGAATCCCGTAGCTGCCGGCGGTTTTGCTGTGATCGCGTTAACCTGGCGCTTTTTCTTCAAGTGTAACCTCCTTGAGCTCACATATGTTTGATACATGGAGCATTCTAGCTCCGCCTGACAGTTACAGCTACGATACTTTAGTGGTTACGGAAGGCCCAGGTTCGAAACCTGGTCACGGTACGAAAACGTCTCTTGACGCTGTCTCCTTAACTGCGACAGCTACAGACAAGTGGCGTCGCTACCATACGGCGGGCACGGCTTTTTCTTGCTGTGGATGGCCTAAAGAGACGCTTCCAGTGGGAGAGCAGTGGAAATACATGGCACGGCGATTGCCAAGATACTTCCATTTCGAAGTGATCTTTGTAGTACAAAGGAAACGTTTTGCCGCTGCTGCCCCAACGGTAACGTGGCCGAGCGGTCTAAGGCGCTGGTTTTAGGCACCAGTCTCTTCGGAGGCGTGGGTTCGAATCCCACCGTTGCCACTTTTTACGTCTCATTTTTGTGCCGTTGCGGTGTGTTCTCGTGGAGTGGGACGCAGCTCTTGTGACGCGCGTGTTGTGTAGGTAGCGTGGCCGAGCGGTCTAAGGCGCTGGTTTCAGGCACCATTCTCTTCGGAGGCGTGGGTTCGAATCCCACAGCTGCCAAACGTGTAATGTTTCCTGTGTCGAAGGCAGATGCACTCATTGCCCGCAAAGGAAACAGCACAACAAGGCGTGAGCGTCTGCTTGGTGAATTGTCGTAGAACAGTGCGTGGTGCAACGACAGGATTTTCAGGCACCTTTTGCTCTCATCATTGCTGGCGTTCGTCTCCACGAAATGCGTCCGGAGCACGCCGTTCTATAACGCGAGAGAGTGGATTTTTTACAGTTGTCGTCAGTCAACCGTGGGTGGCTGCTGCGTTCGCTGGAAAGAGCACTGCCGTCGTTATCCGGTGTGGTCTAGTGGCTAGGATACCTGGCTCTCACCCAGGAGGCCCGGGTTCGATTCCCGGTACCGGAATTGCGCGTTTTTATTGCTCCTCTTATGCGACTTGTCTCGACTTTGCTCGACTGACGCTACGCTGACGCGTGCAGAAAGCTACGTTAAGTATGACTCGCGGCAACACCTGACGGCGAGAGAGATGCGGCGTCTACCCACTTGTTATCGAGCCACATACCGGTACCTGTAGTCAAGAGGCTTGGAGGACTGCAAGACATTGCCACGGAGGTGAATGCAGCCAACCACTGTAGTTAGTGTCCTGACAGCGCAGGCACGTTCATTTGCTCGTATACATGTGATGGAGACCGTGTCTGACACTGCTGTGGCGTACACCTTGGCCTAGGCTTTGCTGGGTATCGCCACTTGCATTTGAGCCAGCTGCCTTCGCGGGCGCCTCCGTGGCCATGGCCGTGATCGTCTAGTGGTTAGGACATTGCGTTGTGGCCGCAATAACCCAGGTTCGAATCCTGGTCACGGCAATTTTGAAAGTTTTGCCTTGCTGCCGTTGCAATGACGAGTACTCGAAATGACAGTACTCTGTTGATTTTTTCACTCGTGTTCCGCAGGCCGCAGTTTGCACTACCACTTCATCCCCAACACGTAATGTCGCCTCCCAGAGCGCAGACGTCCGCTGCTCTCTGTAGTCGAAAAGGGCAGTTGTTTGAAGTGCGATGGATGAGCAGCCAGTCCCAGCAGAACAGGAAGCTGTGGCGTGCACTGTTTGTACAAATGCTAGGAACACTGGCGCACCAAGCAGCGCATGTAGCGTGGCCGAGCGCTTTAAGGCGCTGGTTTAAGGCACCAGTATCTCTGTAGGCGCGGTTTCGAATCCCGTAGCTGCCGGCGGTTTTGCTGTGATCGCGTTAACCTGGCGCTTTTTCTTCAAGTGTAACCTCCTTGAGCTCACATATGTTTGATACATGGAGCATTCTAGCTCCGCCTGACAGTTACAGCTACGATACTTTAGTGGTTACGGAAGGCCCAGGTTCGAAACCTGGTCACGGTACGAAAACGTCTCTTGACGCTGTCTCCTTAACTGCGACAGCTACAGACAAGTGGCGTCGCTACCATACGGCGGGCACGGCTTTTTCTTGCTGTGGATGGCCTAAAGAGACGCTTCCAGTGGGAGAGCAGTGGAAATACATGGCACGGCGATTGCCAAGATACTTCCATTTCGAAGTGATCTTTGTAGTACAAAGGAAACGTTTTGCCGCTGCTGCCCCAACGGTAACGTGGCCGAGCGGTCTAAGGCGCTGGTTTTAGGCACCAGTCTCTTCGGAGGCGTGGGTTCGAATCCCACCGTTGCCACTTTTTACGTCTCATTTTTGTGCCGTTGCGGTGTGTTCTCGTGGAGTGGGACGCAGCTCTTGTGACGCGCGTGTTGTGTAGGTAGCGTGGCCGAGCGGTCTAAGGCGCTGGTTTCAGGCACCATTCTCTTCGGAGGCGTGGGTTCGAATCCCACAGCTGCCAAACGTGTAATGTTTCCTGTGTCGAAGGCAGATGCACTCATTGCCCGCAAAGGAAACAGCACAACAAGGCGTGAGCGTCTGCTTGGTGAATTGTCGTAGAACAGTGCGTGGTGCAACGACAGGATTTTCAGGCACCTTTTGCTCTCATCATTGCTGGCGTTCGTCTCCACGAAATGCGTCCGGAGCACGCCGTTCTATAACGCGAGAGAGTGGATTTTTTACAGTTGTCGTCAGTCAACCGTGGGTGGCTGCTGCGTTCGCTGGAAAGAGCACTGCCGTCGTTATCCGGTGTGGTCTAGTGGCTAGGATACCTGGCTCTCACCCAGGAGGCCCGGGTTCGATTCCCGGTACCGGAATTGCGCGTTTTTATTGCTCCTCTTATGCGACTTGTCTCGACTTTGCTCGACTGACGCTACGCTGACGCGTGCAGAAAGCTACGTTAAGTATGACTCGCGGCAACACCTGACGGCGAGAGAGATGCGGCGTCTACCCACTTGTTATCGAGCCACATACCGGTACCTGTAGTCAAGAGGCTTGGAGGACTGCAAGACATTGCCACGGAGGTGAATGCAGCCAACCACTGTAGTTAGTGTCCTGACAGCGCAGGCACGTTCATTTGCTCGTATACATGTGATGGAGACCGTGTCTGACACTGCTGTGGCGTACACCTTGGCCTAGGCTTTGCTGGGTATCGCCACTTGCATTTGAGCCAGCTGCCTTCGCGGGCGCCTCCGTGGCCATGGCCGTGATCGTCTAGTGGTTAGGACATTGCGTTGTGGCCGCAATAACCCAGGTTCGAATCCTGGTCACGGCAATTTTGAAAGTTTTGCCTTGCTGCCGTTGCAATGACGAGTACTCGAAATGACAGTACTCTGTTGATTTTTTCACTCGTGTTCCGCAGGCCGCAGTTTGCACTACCACTTCATCCCCAACACGTAATGTCGCCTCCCAGAGCGCAGACGTCCGCTGCTCTCTGTAGTCGAAAAGGGCAGTTGTTTGAAGTGCGATGGATGAGCAGCCAGTCCCAGCAGAACAGGAAGCTGTGGCGTGCACTGTTTGTACAAATGCTAGGAACACTGGCGCACCAAGCAGCGCATGTAGCGTGGCCGAGCGCTTTAAGGCGCTGGTTTAAGGCACCAGTATCTCTGTAGGCGCGGTTTCGAATCCCGTAGCTGCCGGCGGTTTTGCTGTGATCGCGTTAACCTGGCGCTTTTTCTTCAAGTGTAACCTCCTTGAGCTCACATATGTTTGATACATGGAGCATTCTAGCTCCGCCTGACAGTTACAGCTACGATACTTTAGTGGTTACGGAAGGCCCAGGTTCGAAACCTGGTCACGGTACGAAAACGTCTCTTGACGCTGTCTCCTTAACTGCGACAGCTACAGACAAGTGGCGTCGCTACCATACGGCGGGCACGGCTTTTTCTTGCTGTGGATGGCCTAAAGAGACGCTTCCAGTGGGAGAGCAGTGGAAATACATGGCACGGCGATTGCCAAGATACTTCCATTTCGAAGTGATCTTTGTAGTACAAAGGAAACGTTTTGCCGCTGCTGCCCCAACGGTAACGTGGCCGAGCGGTCTAAGGCGCTGGTTTTAGGCACCAGTCTCTTCGGAGGCGTGGGTTCGAATCCCACCGTTGCCACTTTTTACGTCTCATTTTTGTGCCGTTGCGGTGTGTTCTCGTGGAGTGGGACGCAGCTCTTGTGACGCGCGTGTTGTGTAGGTAGCGTGGCCGAGCGGTCTAAGGCGCTGGTTTCAGGCACCATTCTCTTCGGAGGCGTGGGTTCGAATCCCACAGCTGCCAAACGTGTAATGTTTCCTGTGTCGAAGGCAGATGCACTCATTGCCCGCAAAGGAAACAGCACAACAAGGCGTGAGCGTCTGCTTGGTGAATTGTCGTAGAACAGTGCGTGGTGCAACGACAGGATTTTCAGGCACCTTTTGCTCTCATCATTGCTGGCGTTCGTCTCCACGAAATGCGTCCGGAGCACGCCGTTCTATAACGCGAGAGAGTGGATTTTTTACAGTTGTCGTCAGTCAACCGTGGGTGGCTGCTGCGTTCGCTGGAAAGAGCACTGCCGTCGTTATCCGGTGTGGTCTAGTGGCTAGGATACCTGGCTCTCACCCAGGAGGCCCGGGTTCGATTCCCGGTACCGGAATTGCGCGTTTTTATTGCTCCTCTTATGCGACTTGTCTCGACTTTGCTCGACTGACGCTACGCTGACGCGTGCAGAAAGCTACGTTAAGTATGACTCGCGGCAACACCTGACGGCGAGAGAGATGCGGCGTCTACCCACTTGTTATCGAGCCACATACCGGTACCTGTAGTCAAGAGGCTTGGAGGACTGCAAGACATTGCCACGGAGGTGAATGCAGCCAACCACTGTAGTTAGTGTCCTGACAGCGCAGGCACGTTCATTTGCTCGTATACATGTGATGGAGACCGTGTCTGACACTGCTGTGGCGTACACCTTGGCCTAGGCTTTGCTGGGTATCGCCACTTGCATTTGAGCCAGCTGCCTTCGCGGGCGCCTCCGTGGCCATGGCCGTGATCGTCTAGTGGTTAGGACATTGCGTTGTGGCCGCAATAACCCAGGTTCGAATCCTGGTCACGGCAATTTTGAAAGTTTTGCCTTGCTGCCGTTGCAATGACGAGTACTCGAAATGACAGTACTCTGTTGATTTTTTCACTCGTGTTCCGCAGGCCGCAGTTTGCACTACCACTTCATCCCCAACACGTAATGTCGCCTCCCAGAGCGCAGACGTCCGCTGCTCTCTGTAGTCGAAAAGGGCAGTTGTTTGAAGTGCGATGGATGAGCAGCCAGTCCCAGCAGAACAGGAAGCTGTGGCGTGCACTGTTTGTACAAATGCTAGGAACACTGGCGCACCAAGCAGCGCATGTAGCGTGGCCGAGCGCTTTAAGGCGCTGGTTTAAGGCACCAGTATCTCTGTAGGCGCGGTTTCGAATCCCGTAGCTGCCGGCGGTTTTGCTGTGATCGCGTTAACCTGGCGCTTTTTCTTCAAGTGTAACCTCCTTGAGCTCACATATGTTTGATACATGGAGCATTCTAGCTCCGCCTGACAGTTACAGCTACGATACTTTAGTGGTTACGGAAGGCCCAGGTTCGAAACCTGGTCACGGTACGAAAACGTCTCTTGACGCTGTCTCCTTAACTGCGACAGCTACAGACAAGTGGCGTCGCTACCATACGGCGGGCACGGCTTTTTCTTGCTGTGGATGGCCTAAAGAGACGCTTCCAGTGGGAGAGCAGTGGAAATACATGGCACGGCGATTGCCAAGATACTTCCATTTCGAAGTGATCTTTGTAGTACAAAGGAAACGTTTTGCCGCTGCTGCCCCAACGGTAACGTGGCCGAGCGGTCTAAGGCGCTGGTTTTAGGCACCAGTCTCTTCGGAGGCGTGGGTTCGAATCCCACCGTTGCCACTTTTTACGTCTCATTTTTGTGCCGTTGCGGTGTGTTCTCGTGGAGTGGGACGCAGCTCTTGTGACGCGCGTGTTGTGTAGGTAGCGTGGCCGAGCGGTCTAAGGCGCTGGTTTCAGGCACCATTCTCTTCGGAGGCGTGGGTTCGAATCCCACAGCTGCCAAACGTGTAATGTTTCCTGTGTCGAAGGCAGATGCACTCATTGCCCGCAAAGGAAACAGCACAACAAGGCGTGAGCGTCTGCTTGGTGAATTGTCGTAGAACAGTGCGTGGTGCAACGACAGGATTTTCAGGCACCTTTTGCTCTCATCATTGCTGGCGTTCGTCTCCACGAAATGCGTCCGGAGCACGCCGTTCTATAACGCGAGAGAGTGGATTTTTTACAGTTGTCGTCAGTCAACCGTGGGTGGCTGCTGCGTTCGCTGGAAAGAGCACTGCCGTCGTTATCCGGTGTGGTCTAGTGGCTAGGATACCTGGCTCTCACCCAGGAGGCCCGGGTTCGATTCCCGGTACCGGAATTGCGCGTTTTTATTGCTCCTCTTATGCGACTTGTCTCGACTTTGCTCGACTGACGCTACGCTGACGCGTGCAGAAAGCTACGTTAAGTATGACTCGCGGCAACACCTGACGGCGAGAGAGATGCGGCGTCTACCCACTTGTTATCGAGCCACATACCGGTACCTGTAGTCAAGAGGCTTGGAGGACTGCAAGACATTGCCACGGAGGTGAATGCAGCCAACCACTGTAGTTAGTGTCCTGACAGCGCAGGCACGTTCATTTGCTCGTATACATGTGATGGAGACCGTGTCTGACACTGCTGTGGCGTACACCTTGGCCTAGGCTTTGCTGGGTATCGCCACTTGCATTTGAGCCAGCTGCCTTCGCGGGCGCCTCCGTGGCCATGGCCGTGATCGTCTAGTGGTTAGGACATTGCGTTGTGGCCGCAATAACCCAGGTTCGAATCCTGGTCACGGCAATTTTGAAAGTTTTGCCTTGCTGCCGTTGCAATGACGAGTACTCGAAATGACAGTACTCTGTTGATTTTTTCACTCGTGTTCCGCAGGCCGCAGTTTGCACTACCACTTCATCCCCAACACGTAATGTCGCCTCCCAGAGCGCAGACGTCCGCTGCTCTCTGTAGTCGAAAAGGGCAGTTGTTTGAAGTGCGATGGATGAGCAGCCAGTCCCAGCAGAACAGGAAGCTGTGGCGTGCACTGTTTGTACAAATGCTAGGAACACTGGCGCACCAAGCAGCGCATGTAGCGTGGCCGAGCGCTTTAAGGCGCTGGTTTAAGGCACCAGTATCTCTGTAGGCACGGTTTCGAATCCCGTAGCTGCCGGCGGTTTTGCTGTGATCGCGTTAACCTGGCGCTTTTTCTTCAAGTGTAACCTCCTTGAGCTCACATATGTTTGATACATGGAGCATTCTAGCTCCGCCTGACAGTTACAGCTACGATACTTTAGTGGTTACGGAAGGCCCAGGTTCGAAACCTGGTCACGGTACGAAAACGTCTCTTGACGCTGTCTCCTTAACTGCGACAGCTACAGACAAGTGGCGTCGCTACCATACGGCGGGCACGGCTTTTTCTTGCTGTGGATGGCCTAAAGAGACGCTTCCAGTGGGAGAGCAGTGGAAATACATGGCACGGCGATTGCCAAGATACTTCCATTTCGAAGTGATCTTTGTAGTACAAAGGAAACGTTTTGCCGCTGCTGCCCCAACGGTAACGTGGCCGAGCGGTCTAAGGCGCTGGTTTTAGGCACCAGTCTCTTCGGAGGCGTGGGTTCGAATCCCACCGTTGCCACTTTTTACGTCTCATTTTTGTGCCGTTGCGGTGTGTTCTCGTGGAGTGGGACGCAGCTCTTGTGACGCGCGTGTTGTGTAGGTAGCGTGGCCGAGCGGTCTAAGGCGCTGGTTTCAGGCACCATTCTCTTCGGAGGCGTGGGTTCGAATCCCACAGCTGCCAAACGTGTAATGTTTCCTGTGTCGAAGGCAGATGCACTCATTGCCCGCAAAGGAAACAGCACAACAAGGCGTGAGCGTCTGCTTGGTGAATTGTCGTAGAACAGTGCGTGGTGCAACGACAGGATTTTCAGGCACCTTTTGCTCTCATCATTGCTGGCGTTCGTCTCCACGAAATGCGTCCGGAGCACGCCGTTCTATAACGCGAGAGAGTGGATTTTTTACAGTTGTCGTCAGTCAACCGTGGGTGGCTGCTGCGTTCGCTGGAAAGAGCACTGCCGTCGTTATCCGGTGTGGTCTAGTGGCTAGGATACCTGGCTCTCACCCAGGAGGCCCGGGTTCGATTCCCGGTACCGGAATTGCGCGTTTTTATTGCTCCTCTTATGCGACTTGTCTCGACTTTGCTCGACTGACGCTACGCTGACGCGTGCAGAAAGCTACGTTAAGTATGACTCGCGGCAACACCTGACGGCGAGAGAGATGCGGCGTCTACCCACTTGTTATCGAGCCACATACCGGTACCTGTAGTCAAGAGGCTTGGAGGACTGCAAGACATTGCCACGGAGGTGAATGCAGCCAACCACTGTAGTTAGTGTCCTGACAGCGCAGGCACGTTCATTTGCTCGTATACATGTGATGGAGACCGTGTCTGACACTGCTGTGGCGTACACCTTGGCCTAGGCTTTGCTGGGTATCGCCACTTGCATTTGAGCCAGCTGCCTTCGCGGGCGCCTCCGTGGCCATGGCCGTGATCGTCTAGTGGTTAGGACATTGCGTTGTGGCCGCAATAACCCAGGTTCGAATCCTGGTCACGGCAATTTTGAAAGTTTTGCCTTGCTGCCGTTGCAATGACGAGTACTCGAAATGACAGTACTCTGTTGATTTTTTCACTCGTGTTCCGCAGGCCGCAGTTTGCACTACCACTTCATCCCCAACACGTAATGTCGCCTCCCAGAGCGCAGACGTCCGCTGCTCTCTGTAGTCGAAAAGGGCAGTTGTTTGAAGTGCGATGGATGAGCAGCCAGTCCCAGCAGAACAGGAAGCTGTGGCGTGCACTGTTTGTACAAATGCTAGGAACACTGGCGCACCAAGCAGCGCATGTAGCGTGGCCGAGCGCTTTAAGGCGCTGGTTTAAGGCACCAGTATCTCTGTAGGCGCGGTTTCGAATCCCGTAGCTGCCGGCGGTTTTGCTGTGATCGCGTTAACCTGGCGCTTTTTCTTCAAGTGTAACCTCCTTGAGCTCACATATGTTTGATACATGGAGCATTCTAGCTCCGCCTGACAGTTACAGCTACGATACTTTAGTGGTTACGGAAGGCCCAGGTTCGAAACCTGGTCACGGTACGAAAACGTCTCTTGACGCTGTCTCCTTAACTGCGACAGCTACAGACAAGTGGCGTCGCTACCATACGGCGGGCACGGCTTTTTCTTGCTGTGGATGGCCTAAAGAGACGCTTCCAGTGGGAGAGCAGTGGAAATACATGGCACGGCGATTGCCAAGATACTTCCATTTCGAAGTGATCTTTGTAGTACAAAGGAAACGTTTTGCCGCTGCTGCCCCAACGGTAACGTGGCCGAGCGGTCTAAGGCGCTGGTTTTAGGCACCAGTCTCTTCGGAGGCGTGGGTTCGAATCCCACCGTTGCCACTTTTTACGTCTCATTTTTGTGCCGTTGCGGTGTGTTCTCGTGGAGTGGGACGCAGCTCTTGTGACGCGCGTGTTGTGTAGGTAGCGTGGCCGAGCGGTCTAAGGCGCTGGTTTCAGGCACCATTCTCTTCGGAGGCGTGGGTTCGAATCCCACAGCTGCCAAACGTGTAATGTTTCCTGTGTCGAAGGCAGATGCACTCATTGCCCGCAAAGGAAACAGCACAACAAGGCGTGAGCGTCTGCTTGGTGAATTGTCGTAGAACAGTGCGTGGTGCAACGACAGGATTTTCAGGCACCTTTTGCTCTCATCATTGCTGGCGTTCGTCTCCACGAAATGCGTCCGGAGCACGCCGTTCTATAACGCGAGAGAGTGGATTTTTTACAGTTGTCGTCAGTCAACCGTGGGTGGCTGCTGCGTTCGCTGGAAAGAGCACTGCCGTCGTTATCCGGTGTGGTCTAGTGGCTAGGATACCTGGCTCTCACCCAGGAGGCCCGGGTTCGATTCCCGGTACCGGAATTGCGCGTTTTTATTGCTCCTCTTATGCGACTTGTCTCGACTTTGCTCGACTGACGCTACGCTGACGCGTGCAGAAAGCTACGTTAAGTATGACTCGCGGCAACACCTGACGGCGAGAGAGATGCGGCGTCTACCCACTTGTTATCGAGCCACATACCGGTACCTGTAGTCAAGAGGCTTGGAGGACTGCAAGACATTGCCACGGAGGTGAATGCAGCCAACCACTGTAGTTAGTGTCCTGACAGCGCAGGCACGTTCATTTGCTCGTATACATGTGATGGAGACCGTGTCTGACACTGCTGTGGCGTACACCTTGGCCTAGGCTTTGCTGGGTATCGCCACTTGCATTTGAGCCAGCTGCCTTCGCGGGCGCCTCCGTGGCCATGGCCGTGATCGTCTAGTGGTTAGGACATTGCGTTGTGGCCGCAATAACCCAGGTTCGAATCCTGGTCACGGCAATTTTGAAAGTTTTGCCTTGCTGCCGTTGCAATGACGAGTACTCGAAATGACAGTACTCTGTTGATTTTTTCACTCGTGTTCCGCAGGCCGCAGTTTGCACTACCACTTCATCCCCAACACGTAATGTCGCCTCCCAGAGCGCAGACGTCCGCTGCTCTCTGTAGTCGAAAAGGGCAGTTGTTTGAAGTGCGATGGATGAGCAGCCAGTCCCAGCAGAACAGGAAGCTGTGGCGTGCACTGTTTGTACAAATGCTAGGAACACTGGCGCACCAAGCAGCGCATGTAGCGTGGCCGAGCGCTTTAAGGCGCTGGTTTAAGGCACCAGTATCTCTGTAGGCGCGGTTTCGAATCCCGTAGCTGCCGGCGGTTTTGCTGTGATCGCGTTAACCTGGCGCTTTTTCTTCAAGTGTAACCTCCTTGAGCTCACATATGTTTGATACATGGAGCATTCTAGCTCCGCCTGACAGTTACAGCTACGATACTTTAGTGGTTACGGAAGGCCCAGGTTCGAAACCTGGTCACGGTACGAAAACGTCTCTTGACGCTGTCTCCTTAACTGCGACAGCTACAGACAAGTGGCGTCGCTACCATACGGCGGGCACGGCTTTTTCTTGCTGTGGATGGCCTAAAGAGACGCTTCCAGTGGGAGAGCAGTGGAAATACATGGCACGGCGATTGCCAAGATACTTCCATTTCGAAGTGATCTTTGTAGTACAAAGGAAACGTTTTGCCGCTGCTGCCCCAACGGTAACGTGGCCGAGCGGTCTAAGGCGCTGGTTTTAGGCACCAGTCTCTTCGGAGGCGTGGGTTCGAATCCCACCGTTGCCACTTTTTACGTCTCATTTTTGTGCCGTTGCGGTGTGTTCTCGTGGAGTGGGACGCAGCTCTTGTGACGCGCGTGTTGTGTAGGTAGCGTGGCCGAGCGGTCTAAGGCGCTGGTTTCAGGCACCATTCTCTTCGGAGGCGTGGGTTCGAATCCCACAGCTGCCAAACGTGTAATGTTTCCTGTGTCGAAGGCAGATGCACTCATTGCCCGCAAAGGAAACAGCACAACAAGGCGTGAGCGTCTGCTTGGTGAATTGTCGTAGAACAGTGCGTGGTGCAACGACAGGATTTTCAGGCACCTTTTGCTCTCATCATTGCTGGCGTTCGTCTCCACGAAATGCGTCCGGAGCACGCCGTTCTATAACGCGAGAGAGTGGATTTTTTACAGTTGTCGTCAGTCAACCGTGGGTGGCTGCTGCGTTCGCTGGAAAGAGCACTGCCGTCGTTATCCGGTGTGGTCTAGTGGCTAGGATACCTGGCTCTCACCCAGGAGGCCCGGGTTCGATTCCCGGTACCGGAATTGCGCGTTTTTATTGCTCCTCTTATGCGACTTGTCTCGACTTTGCTCGACTGACGCTACGCTGACGCGTGCAGAAAGCTACGTTAAGTATGACTCGCGGCAACACCTGACGGCGAGAGAGATGCGGCGTCTATCCACTTGTTATCGAGCCACATACCGGTACCTGCAGTCAAGAGGCTTGGAGGACTGCAAGACATTGCCACGGAGGTGAATGCAGCTAACCACTGTAGTTAGTGTCCTGACAGCGCAGGCACGTTCATTTGCTCGTATACATGTGATGGAGACCGTGTCTGACACTGCTGTGGCGTACACCTTGGCCTAGGCTTTGCTGGGTATCGCCACTTGCATTCGAGCCAGCTGCCTTCGCGTGCGCCTCCGTGGCCATGGCCGTGATCGTCTAGTGGTTAGGACATTGCGTTGTGGCCGCAATAACCCAGGTTCGAATCCTGGTCACGGCAATTTTGAAAGTTTTGCCTTGCTGCCGTTGCAATGACGAGTACTCGAAATGACAGTACTCTGTTGATTTTTTCACTCGTGTTCCGCAGGCCGCAGTTTGCACTACCACTTCATCCCCAACACGTAATGTCGCCTCCCAGAGCGCAGACGTCCGCTGCTCTCTGTAGTCGAAAAGGGCAGTTGTTTGAAGTGCGATGGATGAGCAGCCAGTCCCAGCAGAACAGGAAGCTGTGGCGTGCACTGTTTGTACAAATGCTAGGAACACTGGCGCACCAAGCAGCGCATGTAGCGTGGCCGAGCGCTTTAAGGCGCTGGTTTAAGGCACCAGTATCTCTGTAGGCGCGGTTTCGAATCCCGTAGCTGCCGGCGGTTTTGCTGTGATCGCGTTAACCTGGCGCTTTTTCTTCAAGTGTAACCTCCTTGAGCTCACATATGTTTGATACATGGAGCATTCTAGCTCCGCCTGACAGTTACAGCTACGATACTTTAGTGGTTACGGAAGGCCCAGGTTCGAAACCTGGTCACGGTACGAAAACGTCTCTTGACGCTGTCTCCTTAACTGCGACAGCTACAGACAAGTGGCGTCGCTACCATACGGCGGGCACGGCTTTTTCTTGCTGTGGATGGCCTAAAGAGACGCTTCCAGTGGGAGAGCAGTGGAAATACATGGCACGGCGATTGCCAAGATACTTCCATTTCGAAGTGATCTTTGTAGTACAAAGGAAACGTTTTGCCGCTGCTGCCCCAACGGTAACGTGGCCGAGCGGTCTAAGGCGCTGGTTTTAGGCACCAGTCTCTTCGGAGGCGTGGGTTCGAATCCCACCGTTGCCACTTTTTACGTCTCATTTTTGTGCCGTTGCGGTGTGTTCTCGTGGAGTGGGACGCAGCTCTTGTGACGCGCGTGTTGTGTAGGTAGCGTGGCCGAGCGGTCTAAGGCGCTGGTTTCAGGCACCATTCTCTTCGGAGGCGTGGGTTCGAATCCCACAGCTGCCAAACGTGTAATGTTTCCTGTGTCGAAGGCAGATGCACTCATTGCCCGCAAAGGAAACAGCACAACAAGGCGTGAGCGTCTGCTTGGTGAATTGTCGTAGAACAGTGCGTGGTGCAACGACAGGATTTTCAGGCACCTTTTGCTCTCATCATTGCTGGCGTTCGTCTCCACGAAATGCGTCCGGAGCACGCCGTTCTATAACGCGAGAGAGTGGATTTTTTACAGTTGTCGTCAGTCAACCGTGGGTGGCTGCTGCGTTCGCTGGAAAGAGCACTGCCGTCGTTATCCGGTGTGGTCTAGTGGCTAGGATACCTGGCTCTCACCCAGGAGGCCCGGGTTCGATTCCCGGTACCGGAATTGCGCGTTTTTATTGCTCCTCTTATGCGACTTGTCTCGACTTTGCTCGACTGACGCTACGCTGACGCGTGCAGAAAGCTACGTTAAGTATGACTCGCGGCAACACCTGACGGCGAGAGAGATGCGGCGTCTACCCACTTGTTATCGAGCCACATACCGGTACCTGCAGTCAAGAGGCTTGGAGGACTGCAAGACATTGCCACGGAGGTGAATGCAGCTAACCACTGTAGTTAGTGTCCTGACAGCGCAGGCACGTTCATTTGCTCGTATACATGTGATGGAGACCGTGTCTGACACTGCTGTGGCGTACACCTTGGCCTAGGCTTTGCTGGGTATCGCCACTTGCATTCGAGCCAGCTGCCTTCGCGTGCGCCTCCGTGGCCATGGCCGTGATCGTCTAGTGGTTAGGACATTGCGTTGTGGCCGCAATAACCCAGGTTCGAATCCTGGTCACGGCAATTTTGAAAGTTTTGCCTTGCTGCCGTTGCAATGACGAGTACTCGAAATGACAGTACTCTGTTGATTTTTTCACTCGTGTTCCGCAGGCCGCAGTTTGCACTACCACTTCATCCCCAACACGTAATGTCGCCTCCCAGAGCGCAGACGTCCGCTGCTCTCTGTAGTCGAAAAGGGCAGTTGTTTGAAGTGCGATGGATGAGCAGCCAGTCCCAGCAGAACAGGAAGCTGTGGCGTGCACTGTTTGTACAAATGCTAGGAACACTGGCGCACCAAGCAGCGCATGTAGCGTGGCCGAGCGCTTTAAGGCGCTGGTTTAAGGCACCAGTATCTCTGTAGGCGCGGTTTCGAATCCCGTAGCTGCCGGCGGTTTTGCTGTGATCGCGTTAACCTGGCGCTTTTTCTTCAAGTGTAACCTCCTTGAGCTCACATATGTTTGATACATGGAGCATTCTAGCTCCGCCTGACAGTTACAGCTACGATACTTTAGTGGTTACGGAAGGCCCAGGTTCGAAACCTGGTCACGGTACGAAAACGTCTCTTGACGCTGTCTCCTTAACTGCGACAGCTACAGACAAGTGGCGTCGCTACCATACGGCGGGCACGGCTTTTTCTTGCTGTGGATGGCCTAAAGAGACGCTTCCAGTGGGAGAGCAGTGGAAATACATGGCACGGCGATTGCCAAGATACTTCCATTTCGAAGTGATCTTTGTAGTACAAAGGAAACGTTTTGCCGCTGCTGCCCCAACGGTAACGTGGCCGAGCGGTCTAAGGCGCTGGTTTTAGGCACCAGTCTCTTCGGAGGCGTGGGTTCGAATCCCACCGTTGCCACTTTTTACGTCTCATTTTTGTGCCGTTGCGGTGTGTTCTCGTGGAGTGGGACGCAGCTCTTGTGACGCGCGTGTTGTGTAGGTAGCGTGGCCGAGCGGTCTAAGGCGCTGGTTTCAGGCACCATTCTCTTCGGAGGCGTGGGTTCGAATCCCACAGCTGCCAAACGTGTAATGTTTCCTGTGTCGAAGGCAGATGCACTCATTGCCCGCAAAGGAAACAGCACAACAAGGCGTGAGCGTCTGCTTGGTGAATTGTCGTAGAACAGTGCGTGGTGCAACGACAGGATTTTCAGGCACCTTTTGCTCTCATCATTGCTGGCGTTCGTCTCCACGAAATGCGTCCGGAGCACGCCGTTCTATAACGCGAGAGAGTGGATTTTTTACAGTTGTCGTCAGTCAACCGTGGGTGGCTGCTGCGTTCGCTGGAAAGAGCACTGCCGTCGTTATCCGGTGTGGTCTAGTGGCTAGGATACCTGGCTCTCACCCAGGAGGCCCGGGTTCGATTCCCGGTACCGGAATTGCGCGTTTTTATTGCTCCTCTTATGCGACTTGTCTCGACTTTGCTCGACTGACGCTACGCTGACGCGTGCAGAAAGCTACGTTAAGTATGACTCGCGGCAACACCTGACGGCGAGAGAGATGCGGCGTCTATCCACTTGTTATCGAGCCACATACCGGTACCTGCAGTCAAGAGGCTTGGAGGACTGCAAGACATTGCCACGGAGGTGAATGCAGCTAACCACTGTAGTTAGTGTCCTGACAGCGCAGGCACGTTCATTTGCTCGTATACATGTGATGGAGACCGTGTCTGACACTGCTGTGGCGTACACCTTGGCCTAGGCTTTGCTGGGTATCGCCACTTGCATTCGAGCCAGCTGCCTTCGCGTGCGCCTCCGTGGCCATGGCCGTGATCGTCTAGTGGTTAGGACATTGCGTTGTGGCCGCAATAACCCAGGTTCGAATCCTGGTCACGGCAATTTTGAAAGTTTTGCCTTGCTGCCGTTGCAATGACGAGTACTCGAAATGACAGTACTCTGTTGATTTTTTCACTCGTGTTCCGCAGGCCGCAGTTTGCACTACCACTTCATCCCCAACACGTAATGTCGCCTCCCAGAGCGCAGACGTCCGCTGCTCTCTGTAGTCGAAAAGGGCAGTTGTTTGAAGTGCGATGGATGAGCAGCCAGTCCCAGCAGAACAGGAAGCTGTGGCGTGCACTGTTTGTACAAATGCTAGGAACACTGGCGCACCAAGCAGCGCATGTAGCGTGGCCGAGCGCTTTAAGGCGCTGGTTTAAGGCACCAGTATCTCTGTAGGCGCGGTTTCGAATCCCGTAGCTGCCGGCGGTTTTGCTGTGATCGCGTTAACCTGGCGCTTTTTCTTCAAGTGTAACCTCCTTGAGCTCACATATGTTTGATACATGGAGCATTCTAGCTCCGCCTGACAGTTACAGCTACGATACTTTAGTGGTTACGGAAGGCCCAGGTTCGAAACCTGGTCACGGTACGAAAACGTCTCTTGACGCTGTCTCCTTAACTGCGACAGCTACAGACAAGTGGCGTCGCTACCATACGGCGGGCACGGCTTTTTCTTGCTGTGGATGGCCTAAAGAGACGCTTCCAGTGGGAGAGCAGTGGAAATACATGGCACGGCGATTGCCAAGATACTTCCATTTCGAAGTGATCTTTGTAGTACAAAGGAAACGTTTTGCCGCTGCTGCCCCAACGGTAACGTGGCCGAGCGGTCTAAGGCGCTGGTTTTAGGCACCAGTCTCTTCGGAGGCGTGGGTTCGAATCCCACCGTTGCCACTTTTTACGTCTCATTTTTGTGCCGTTGCGGTGTGTTCTCGTGGAGTGGGACGCAGCTCTTGTGACGCGCGTGTTGTGTAGGTAGCGTGGCCGAGCGGTCTAAGGCGCTGGTTTCAGGCACCATTCTCTTCGGAGGCGTGGGTTCGAATCCCACAGCTGCCAAACGTGTAATGTTTCCTGTGTCGAAGGCAGATGCACTCATTGCCCGCAAAGGAAACAGCACAACAAGGCGTGAGCGTCTGCTTGGTGAATTGTCGTAGAACAGTGCGTGGTGCAACGACAGGATTTTCAGGCACCTTTTGCTCTCATCATTGCTGGCGTTCGTCTCCACGAAATGCGTCCGGAGCACGCCGTTCTATAACGCGAGAGAGTGGATTTTTTACAGTTGTCGTCAGTCAACCGTGGGTGGCTGCTGCGTTCGCTGGAAAGAGCACTGCCGTCGTTATCCGGTGTGGTCTAGTGGCTAGGATACCTGGCTCTCACCCAGGAGGCCCGGGTTCGATTCCCGGTACCGGAATTGCGCGTTTTTATTGCTCCTCTTATGCGACTTGTCTCGACTTTGCTCGACTGACGCTACGCTGACGCGTGCAGAAAGCTACGTTAAGTATGACTCGCGGCAACACCTGACGGCGAGAGAGATGCGGCGTCTACCCACTTGTTATCGAGCCACATACCGGTACCTGCAGTCAAGAGGCTTGGAGGACTGCAAGACATTGCCACGGAGGTGAATGCAGCTAACCACTGTAGTTAGTGTCCTGACAGCGCAGGCACGTTCATTTGCTCGTATACATGTGATGGAGACCGTGTCTGACACTGCTGTGGCGTACACCTTGGCCTAGGCTTTGCTGGGTATCGCCACTTGCATTCGAGCCAGCTGCCTTCGCGTGCGCCTCCGTGGCCATGGCCGTGATCGTCTAGTGGTTAGGACATTGCGTTGTGGCCGCAATAACCCAGGTTCGAATCCTGGTCACGGCAATTTTGAAAGTTTTGCCTTGCTGCCGTTGCAATGACGAGTACTCGAAATGACAGTACTCTGTTGATTTTTTCACTCGTGTTCCGCAGGCCGCAGTTTGCACTACCACTTCATCCCCAACACGTAATGTCGCCTCCCAGAGCGCAGACGTCCGCTGCTCTCTGTAGTCGAAAAGGGCAGTTGTTTGAAGTGCGATGGATGAGCAGCCAGTCCCAGCAGAACAGGAAGCTGTGGCGTGCACTGTTTGTACAAATGCTAGGAACACTGGCGCACCAAGCAGCGCATGTAGCGTGGCCGAGCGCTTTAAGGCGCTGGTTTAAGGCACCAGTATCTCTGTAGGCGCGGTTTCGAATCCCGTAGCTGCCGGCGGTTTTGCTGTGATCGCGTTAACCTGGCGCTTTTTCTTCAAGTGTAACCTCCTTGAGCTCACATATGTTTGATACATGGAGCATTCTAGCTCCGCCTGACAGTTACAGCTACGATACTTTAGTGGTTACGGAAGGCCCAGGTTCGAAACCTGGTCACGGTACGAAAACGTCTCTTGACGCTGTCTCCTTAACTGCGACAGCTACAGACAAGTGGCGTCGCTACCATACGGCGGGCACGGCTTTTTCTTGCTGTGGATGGCCTAAAGAGACGCTTCCAGTGGGAGAGCAGTGGAAATACATGGCACGGCGATTGCCAAGATACTTCCATTTCGAAGTGATCTTTGTAGTACAAAGGAAACGTTTTGCCGCTGCTGCCCCAACGGTAACGTGGCCGAGCGGTCTAAGGCGCTGGTTTTAGGCACCAGTCTCTTCGGAGGCGTGGGTTCGAATCCCACCGTTGCCACTTTTTACGTCTCATTTTTGTGCCGTTGCGGTGTGTTCTCGTGGAGTGGGACGCAGCTCTTGTGACGCGCGTGTTGTGTAGGTAGCGTGGCCGAGCGGTCTAAGGCGCTGGTTTCAGGCACCATTCTCTTCGGAGGCGTGGGTTCGAATCCCACAGCTGCCAAACGTGTAATGTTTCCTGTGTCGAAGGCAGATGCACTCATTGCCCGCAAAGGAAACAGCACAACAAGGCGTGAGCGTCTGCTTGGTGAATTGTCGTAGAACAGTGCGTGGTGCAACGACAGGATTTTCAGGCACCTTTTGCTCTCATCATTGCTGGCGTTCGTCTCCACGAAATGCGTCCGGAGCACGCCGTTCTATAACGCGAGAGAGTGGATTTTTTACAGTTGTCGTCAGTCAACCGTGGGTGGCTGCTGCGTTCGCTGGAAAGAGCACTGCCGTCGTTATCCGGTGTGGTCTAGTGGCTAGGATACCTGGCTCTCACCCAGGAGGCCCGGGTTCGATTCCCGGTACCGGAATTGCGCGTTTTTATTGCTCCTCTTATGCGACTTGTCTCGACTTTGCTCGACTGACGCTACGCTGACGCGTGCAGAAAGCTACGTTAAGTATGACTCGCGGCAACACCTGACGGCGAGAGAGATGCGGCGTCTATCCACTTGTTATCGAGCCACATACCGGTACCTGCAGTCAAGAGGCTTGGAGGACTGCAAGACATTGCCACGGAGGTGAATGCAGCTAACCACTGTAGTTAGTGTCCTGACAGCGCAGGCACGTTCATTTGCTCGTATACATGTGATGGAGACCGTGTCTGACACTGCTGTGGCGTACACCTTGGCCTAGGCTTTGCTGGGTATCGCCACTTGCATTCGAGCCAGCTGCCTTCGCGTGCGCCTCCGTGGCCATGGCCGTGATCGTCTAGTGGTTAGGACATTGCGTTGTGGCCGCAATAACCCAGGTTCGAATCCTGGTCACGGCAATTTTGAAAGTTTTGCCTTGCTGCCGTTGCAATGACGAGTACTCGAAATGACAGTACTCTGTTGATTTTTTCACTCGTGTTCCGCAGGCCGCAGTTTGCACTACCACTTCATCCCCAACACGTAATGTCGCCTCCCAGAGCGCAGACGTCCGCTGCTCTCTGTAGTCGAAAAGGGCAGTTGTTTGAAGTGCGATGGATGAGCAGCCAGTCCCAGCAGAACAGGAAGCTGTGGCGTGCACTGTTTGTACAAATGCTAGGAACACTGGCGCACCAAGCAGCGCATGTAGCGTGGCCGAGCGCTTTAAGGCGCTGGTTTAAGGCACCAGTATCTCTGTAGGCGCGGTTTCGAATCCCGTAGCTGCCGGCGGTTTTGCTGTGATCGCGTTAACCTGGCGCTTTTTCTTCAAGTGTAACCTCCTTGAGCTCACATATGTTTGATACATGGAGCATTCTAGCTCCGCCTGACAGTTACAGCTACGATACTTTAGTGGTTACGGAAGGCCCAGGTTCGAAACCTGGTCACGGTACGAAAACGTCTCTTGACGCTGTCTCCTTAACTGCGACAGCTACAGACAAGTGGCGTCGCTACCATACGGCGGGCACGGCTTTTTCTTGCTGTGGATGGCCTAAAGAGACGCTTCCAGTGGGAGAGCAGTGGAAATACATGGCACGGCGATTGCCAAGATACTTCCATTTCGAAGTGATCTTTGTAGTACAAAGGAAACGTTTTGCCGCTGCTGCCCCAACGGTAACGTGGCCGAGCGGTCTAAGGCGCTGGTTTTAGGCACCAGTCTCTTCGGAGGCGTGGGTTCGAATCCCACCGTTGCCACTTTTTACGTCTCATTTTTGTGCCGTTGCGGTGTGTTCTCGTGGAGTGGGACGCAGCTCTTGTGACGCGCGTGTTGTGTAGGTAGCGTGGCCGAGCGGTCTAAGGCGCTGGTTTCAGGCACCATTCTCTTCGGAGGCGTGGGTTCGAATCCCACAGCTGCCAAACGTGTAATGTTTCCTGTGTCGAAGGCAGATGCACTCATTGCCCGCAAAGGAAACAGCACAACAAGGCGTGAGCGTCTGCTTGGTGAATTGTCGTAGAACAGTGCGTGGTGCAACGACAGGATTTTCAGGCACCTTTTGCTCTCATCATTGCTGGCGTTCGTCTCCACGAAATGCGTCCGGAGCACGCCGTTCTATAACGCGAGAGAGTGGATTTTTTACAGTTGTCGTCAGTCAACCGTGGGTGGCTGCTGCGTTCGCTGGAAAGAGCACTGCCGTCGTTATCCGGTGTGGTCTAGTGGCTAGGATACCTGGCTCTCACCCAGGAGGCCCGGGTTCGATTCCCGGTACCGGAATTGCGCGTTTTTATTGCTCCTCTTATGCGACTTGTCTCGACTTTGCTCGACTGACGCTACGCTGACGCGTGCAGAAAGCTACGTTAAGTATGACTCGCGGCAACACCTGACGGCGAGAGAGATGCGGCGTCTACCCACTTGTTATCGAGCCACATACCGGTACCTGCAGTCAAGAGGCTTGGAGGACTGCAAGACATTGCCACGGAGGTGAATGCAGCTAACCACTGTAGTTAGTGTCCTGACAGCGCAGGCACGTTCATTTGCTCGTATACATGTGATGGAGACCGTGTCTGACACTGCTGTGGCGTACACCTTGGCCTAGGCTTTGCTGGGTATCGCCACTTGCATTCGAGCCAGCTGCCTTCGCGTGCGCCTCCGTGGCCATGGCCGTGATCGTCTAGTGGTTAGGACATTGCGTTGTGGCCGCAATAACCCAGGTTCGAATCCTGGTCACGGCAATTTTGAAAGTTTTGCCTTGCTGCCGTTGCAATGACGAGTACTCGAAATGACAGTACTCTGTTGATTTTTTCACTCGTGTTCCGCAGGCCGCAGTTTGCACTACCACTTCATCCCCAACACGTAATGTCGCCTCCCAGAGCGCAGACGTCCGCTGCTCTCTGTAGTCGAAAAGGGCAGTTGTTTGAAGTGCGATGGATGAGCAGCCAGTCCCAGCAGAACAGGAAGCTGTGGCGTGCACTGTTTGTACAAATGCTAGGAACACTGGCGCACCAAGCAGCGCATGTAGCGTGGCCGAGCGCTTTAAGGCGCTGGTTTAAGGCACCAGTATCTCTGTAGGCGCGGTTTCGAATCCCGTAGCTGCCGGCGGTTTTGCTGTGATCGCGTTAACCTGGCGCTTTTTCTTCAAGTGTAACCTCCTTGAGCTCACATATGTTTGATACATGGAGCATTCTAGCTCCGCCTGACAGTTACAGCTACGATACTTTAGTGGTTACGGAAGGCCCAGGTTCGAAACCTGGTCACGGTACGAAAACGTCTCTTGACGCTGTCTCCTTAACTGCGACAGCTACAGACAAGTGGCGTCGCTACCATACGGCGGGCACGGCTTTTTCTTGCTGTGGATGGCCTAAAGAGACGCTTCCAGTGGGAGAGCAGTGGAAATACATGGCACGGCGATTGCCAAGATACTTCCATTTCGAAGTGATCTTTGTAGTACAAAGGAAACGTTTTGCCGCTGCTGCCCCAACGGTAACGTGGCCGAGCGGTCTAAGGCGCTGGTTTTAGGCACCAGTCTCTTCGGAGGCGTGGGTTCGAATCCCACCGTTGCCACTTTTTACGTCTCATTTTTGTGCCGTTGCGGTGTGTTCTCGTGGAGTGGGACGCAGCTCTTGTGACGCGCGTGTTGTGTAGGTAGCGTGGCCGAGCGGTCTAAGGCGCTGGTTTCAGGCACCATTCTCTTCGGAGGCGTGGGTTCGAATCCCACAGCTGCCAAACGTGTAATGTTTCCTGTGTCGAAGGCAGATGCACTCATTGCCCGCAAAGGAAACAGCACAACAAGGCGTGAGCGTCTGCTTGGTGAATTGTCGTAGAACAGTGCGTGGTGCAACGACAGGATTTTCAGGCACCTTTTGCTCTCATCATTGCTGGCGTTCGTCTCCACGAAATGCGTCCGGAGCACGCCGTTCTATAACGCGAGAGAGTGGATTTTTTACAGTTGTCGTCAGTCAACCGTGGGTGGCTGCTGCGTTCGCTGGAAAGAGCACTGCCGTCGTTATCCGGTGTGGTCTAGTGGCTAGGATACCTGGCTCTCACCCAGGAGGCCCGGGTTCGATTCCCGGTACCGGAATTGCGCGTTTTTATTGCTCCTCTTATGCGACTTGTCTCGACTTTGCTCGACTGACGCTACGCTGACGCGTGCAGAAAGCTACGTTAAGTATGACTCGCGGCAACACCTGACGGCGAGAGAGATGCGGCGTCTACCCACTTGTTATCGAGCCACATACCGGTACCTGCAGTCAAGAGGCTTGGAGGACTGCAAGACATTGCCACGGAGGTGAATGCAGCTAACCACTGTAGTTAGTGTCCTGACAGCGCAGGCACGTTCATTTGCTCGTATACATGTGATGGAGACCGTGTCTGACACTGCTGTGGCGTACACCTTGGCCTAGGCTTTGCTGGGTATCGCCACTTGCATTCGAGCCAGCTGCCTTCGCGTGCGCCTCCGTGGCCATGGCCGTGATCGTCTAGTGGTTAGGACATTGCGTTGTGGCCGCAATAACCCAGGTTCGAATCCTGGTCACGGCAATTTTGAAAGTTTTGCCTTGCTGCCGTTGCAATGACGAGTACTCGAAATGACAGTACTCTGTTGATTTTTTCACTCGTGTTCCGCAGGCCGCAGTTTGCACTACCACTTCATCCCCAACACGTAATGTCGCCTCCCAGAGCGCAGACGTCCGCTGCTCTCTGTAGTCGAAAAGGGCAGTTGTTTGAAGTGCGATGGATGAGCAGCCAGTCCCAGCAGAACAGGAAGCTGTGGCGTGCACTGTTTGTACAAATGCTAGGAACACTGGCGCACCAAGCAGCGCATGTAGCGTGGCCGAGCGCTTTAAGGCGCTGGTTTAAGGCACCAGTATCTCTGTAGGCGCGGTTTCGAATCCCGTAGCTGCCGGCGGTTTTGCTGTGATCGCGTTAACCTGGCGCTTTTTCTTCAAGTGTAACCTCCTTGAGCTCACATATGTTTGATACATGGAGCATTCTAGCTCCGCCTGACAGTTACAGCTACGATACTTTAGTGGTTACGGAAGGCCCAGGTTCGAAACCTGGTCACGGTACGAAAACGTCTCTTGACGCTGTCTCCTTAACTGCGACAGCTACAGACAAGTGGCGTCGCTACCATACGGCGGGCACGGCTTTTTCTTGCTGTGGATGGCCTAAAGAGACGCTTCCAGTGGGAGAGCAGTGGAAATACATGGCACGGCGATTGCCAAGATACTTCCATTTCGAAGTGATCTTTGTAGTACAAAGGAAACGTTTTGCCGCTGCTGCCCCAACGGTAACGTGGCCGAGCGGTCTAAGGCGCTGGTTTTAGGCACCAGTCTCTTCGGAGGCGTGGGTTCGAATCCCACCGTTGCCACTTTTTACGTCTCATTTTTGTGCCGTTGCGGTGTGTTCTCGTGGAGTGGGACGCAGCTCTTGTGACGCGCGTGTTGTGTAGGTAGCGTGGCCGAGCGGTCTAAGGCGCTGGTTTCAGGCACCATTCTCTTCGGAGGCGTGGGTTCGAATCCCACAGCTGCCAAACGTGTAATGTTTCCTGTGTCGAAGGCAGATGCACTCATTGCCCGCAAAGGAAACAGCACAACAAGGCGTGAGCGTCTGCTTGGTGAATTGTCGTAGAACAGTGCGTGGTGCAACGACAGGATTTTCAGGCACCTTTTGCTCTCATCATTGCTGGCGTTCGTCTCCACGAAATGCGTCCGGAGCACGCCGTTCTATAACGCGAGAGAGTGGATTTTTTACAGTTGTCGTCAGTCAACCGTGGGTGGCTGCTGCGTTCGCTGGAAAGAGCACTGCCGTCGTTATCCGGTGTGGTCTAGTGGCTAGGATACCTGGCTCTCACCCAGGAGGCCCGGGTTCGATTCCCGGTACAGGAATTGCGCGTTTTTATTGCTCCTCTTATGCGACTTGTCTCGACTTTGCTCGACTGACGCTACGCTGACGCGTGCAGAAAGCTACGTTAAGTATGACTCGCGGCAACACCTGACGGCGAGAGAGATGCGGCGTCTACCCACTTGTTATCGAGCCACATACCGGTACCTGCAGTCAAGAGGCTTGGAGGACTGCAAGACATTGCCACGGAGGTGAATGCAGCTAACCACTGTAGTTAGTGTCCTGACAGCGCAGGCACGTTCATTTGCTCGTATACATGTGATGGAGACCGTGTCTGACACTGCTGTGGCGTACACCTTGGCCTAGGCTTTGCTGGGTATCGCCACTTGCATTCGAGCCAGCTGCCTTCGCGTGCGCCTCCGTGGCCATGGCCGTGATCGTCTAGTGGTTAGGACATTGCGTTGTGGCCGCAATAACCCAGGTTCGAATCCTGGTCACGGCAATTTTGAAAGTTTTGCCTTGCTGCCGTTGCAATGACGAGTACTCGAAATGACAGTACTCTGTTGATTTTTTCACTCGTGTTCCGCAGGCCGCAGTTTGCACTACCACTTCATCCCCAACACGTAATGTCGCCTCCCAGAGCGCAGACGTCCGCTGCTCTCTGTAGTCGAAAAGGGCAGTTGTTTGAAGTGCGATGGATGAGCAGCCAGTCCCAGCAGAACAGGAAGCTGTGGCGTGCACTGTTTGTACAAATGCTAGGAACACTGGCGCACCAAGCAGCGCATGTAGCGTGGCCGAGCGCTTTAAGGCGCTGGTTTAAGGCACCAGTATCTCTGTAGGCGCGGTTTCGAATCCCGTAGCTGCCGGCGGTTTTGCTGTGATCGCGTTAACCTGGCGCTTTTTCTTCAAGTGTAACCTCCTTGAGCTCACATATGTTTGATACATGGAGCATTCTAGCTCCGCCTGACAGTTACAGCTACGATACTTTAGTGGTTACGGAAGGCCCAGGTTCGAAACCTGGTCACGGTACGAAAACGTCTCTTGACGCTGTCTCCTTAACTGCGACAGCTACAGACAAGTGGCGTCGCTACCATACGGCGGGCACGGCTTTTTCTTGCTGTGGATGGCCTAAAGAGACGCTTCCAGTGGGAGAGCAGTGGAAATACATGGCACGGCGATTGCCAAGATACTTCCATTTCGAAGTGATCTTTGTAGTACAAAGGAAACGTTTTGCCGCTGCTGCCCCAACGGTAACGTGGCCGAGCGGTCTAAGGCGCTGGTTTTAGGCACCAGTCTCTTCGGAGGCGTGGGTTCGAATCCCACCGTTGCCACTTTTTACGTCTCATTTTTGTGCCGTTGCGGTGTGTTCTCGTGGAGTGGGACGCAGCTCTTGTGACGCGCGTGTTGTGTAGGTAGCGTGGCCGAGCGGTCTAAGGCGCTGGTTTCAGGCACCATTCTCTTCGGAGGCGTGGGTTCGAATCCCACAGCTGCCAAACGTGTAATGTTTCCTGTGTCGAAGGCAGATGCACTCATTGCCCGCAAAGGAAACAGCACAACAAGGCGTGAGCGTCTGCTTGGTGAATTGTCGTAGAACAGTGCGTGGTGCAACGACAGGATTTTCAGGCACCTTTTGCTCTCATCATTGCTGGCGTTCGTCTCCACGAAATGCGTCCGGAGCACGCCGTTCTATAACGCGAGAGAGTGGATTTTTTACAGTTGTCGTCAGTCAACCGTGGGTGGCTGCTGCGTTCGCTGGAAAGAGCACTGCCGTCGTTATCCGGTGTGGTCTAGTGGCTAGGATACCTGGCTCTCACCCAGGAGGCCCGGGTTCGATTCCCGGTACCGGAATTGCGCGTTTTTATTGCTCCTCTTATGCGACTTGTCTCGACTTTGCTCGACTGACGCTACGCTGACGCGTGCAGAAAGCTACGTTAAGTATGACTCGCGGCAACACCTGACGGCGAGAGAGATGCGGCGTCTATCCACTTGTTATCGAGCCACATACCGGTACCTGCAGTCAAGAGGCTTGGAGGACTGCAAGACATTGCCACGGAGGTGAATGCAGCTAACCACTGTAGTTAGTGTCCTGACAGCGCAGGCACGTTCATTTGCTCGTATACATGTGATGGAGACCGTGTCTGACACTGCTGTGGCGTACACCTTGGCCTAGGCTTTGCTGGGTATCGCCACTTGCATTCGAGCCAGCTGCCTTCGCGTGCGCCTCCGTGGCCATGGCCGTGATCGTCTAGTGGTTAGGACATTGCGTTGTGGCCGCAATAACCCAGGTTCGAATCCTGGTCACGGCAATTTTGAAAGTTTTGCCTTGCTGCCGTTGCAATGACGAGTACTCGAAATGACAGTACTCTGTTGATTTTTTCACTCGTGTTCCGCAGGCCGCAGTTTGCACTACCACTTCATCCCCAACACGTAATGTCGCCTCCCAGAGCGCAGACGTCCGCTGCTCTCTGTAGTCGAAAAGGGCAGTTGTTTGAAGTGCGATGGATGAGCAGCCAGTCCCAGCAGAACAGGAAGCTGTGGCGTGCACTGTTTGTACAAATGCTAGGAACACTGGCGCACCAAGCAGCGCATGTAGCGTGGCCGAGCGCTTTAAGGCGCTGGTTTAAGGCACCAGTATCTCTGTAGGCGCGGTTTCGAATCCCGTAGCTGCCGGCGGTTTTGCTGTGATCGCGTTAACCTGGCGCTTTTTCTTCAAGTGTAACCTCCTTGAGCTCACATATGTTTGATACATGGAGCATTCTAGCTCCGCCTGACAGTTACAGCTACGATACTTTAGTGGTTACGGAAGGCCCAGGTTCGAAACCTGGTCACGGTACGAAAACGTCTCTTGACGCTGTCTCCTTAACTGCGACAGCTACAGACAAGTGGCGTCGCTACCATACGGCGGGCACGGCTTTTTCTTGCTGTGGATGGCCTAAAGAGACGCTTCCAGTGGGAGAGCAGTGGAAATACATGGCACGGCGATTGCCAAGATACTTCCATTTCGAAGTGATCTTTGTAGTACAAAGGAAACGTTTTGCCGCTGCTGCCCCAACGGTAACGTGGCCGAGCGGTCTAAGGCGCTGGTTTTAGGCACCAGTCTCTTCGGAGGCGTGGGTTCGAATCCCACCGTTGCCACTTTTTACGTCTCATTTTTGTGCCGTTGCGGTGTGTTCTCGTGGAGTGGGACGCAGCTCTTGTGACGCGCGTGTTGTGTAGGTAGCGTGGCCGAGCGGTCTAAGGCGCTGGTTTCAGGCACCATTCTCTTCGGAGGCGTGGGTTCGAATCCCACAGCTGCCAAACGTGTAATGTTTCCTGTGTCGAAGGCAGATGCACTCATTGCCCGCAAAGGAAACAGCACAACAAGGCGTGAGCGTCTGCTTGGTGAATTGTCGTAGAACAGTGCGTGGTGCAACGACAGGATTTTCAGGCACCTTTTGCTCTCATCATTGCTGGCGTTCGTCTCCACGAAATGCGTCCGGAGCACGCCGTTCTATAACGCGAGAGAGTGGATTTTTTACAGTTGTCGTCAGTCAACCGTGGGTGGCTGCTGCGTTCGCTGGAAAGAGCACTGCCGTCGTTATCCGGTGTGGTCTAGTGGCTAGGATACCTGGCTCTCACCCAGGAGGCCCGGGTTCGATTCCCGGTACCGGAATTGCGCGTTTTTATTGCTCCTCTTATGCGACTTGTCTCGACTTTGCTCGACTGACGCTACGCTGACGCGTGCAGAAAGCTACGTTAAGTATGACTCGCGGCAACACCTGACGGCGAGAGAGATGCGGCGTCTATCCACTTGTTATCGAGCCACATACCGGTACCTGCAGTCAAGAGGCTTGGAGGACTGCAAGACATTGCCACGGAGGTGAATGCAGCTAACCACTGTAGTTAGTGTCCTGACAGCGCAGGCACGTTCATTTGCTCGTATACATGTGATGGAGACCGTGTCTGACACTGCTGTGGCGTACACCTTGGCCTAGGCTTTGCTGGGTATCGCCACTTGCATTCGAGCCAGCTGCCTTCGCGTGCGCCTCCGTGGCCATGGCCGTGATCGTCTAGTGGTTAGGACATTGCGTTGTGGCCGCAATAACCCAGGTTCGAATCCTGGTCACGGCAATTTTGAAAGTTTTGCCTTGCTGCCGTTGCAATGACGAGTACTCGAAATGACAGTACTCTGTTGATTTTTTCACTCGTGTTCCGCAGGCCGCAGTTTGCACTACCACTTCATCCCCAACACGTAATGTCGCCTCCCAGAGCGCAGACGTCCGCTGCTCTCTGTAGTCGAAAAGGGCAGTTGTTTGAAGTGCGATGGATGAGCAGCCAGTCCCAGCAGAACAGGAAGCTGTGGCGTGCACTGTTTGTACAAATGCTAGGAACACTGGCGCACCAAGCAGCGCATGTAGCGTGGCCGAGCGCTTTAAGGCGCTGGTTTAAGGCACCAGTATCTCTGTAGGCGCGGTTTCGAATCCCGTAGCTGCCGGCGGTTTTGCTGTGATCGCGTTAACCTGGCGCTTTTTCTTCAAGTGTAACCTCCTTGAGCTCACATATGTTTGATACATGGAGCATTCTAGCTCCGCCTGACAGTTACAGCTACGATACTTTAGTGGTTACGGAAGGCCCAGGTTCGAAACCTGGTCACGGTACGAAAACGTCTCTTGACGCTGTCTCCTTAACTGCGACAGCTACAGACAAGTGGCGTCGCTACCATACGGCGGGCACGGCTTTTTCTTGCTGTGGATGGCCTAAAGAGACGCTTCCAGTGGGAGAGCAGTGGAAATACATGGCACGGCGATTGCCAAGATACTTCCATTTCGAAGTGATCTTTGTAGTACAAAGGAAACGTTTTGCCGCTGCTGCCCCAACGGTAACGTGGCCGAGCGGTCTAAGGCGCTGGTTTTAGGCACCAGTCTCTTCGGAGGCGTGGGTTCGAATCCCACCGTTGCCACTTTTTACGTCTCATTTTTGTGCCGTTGCGGTGTGTTCTCGTGGAGTGGGACGCAGCTCTTGTGACGCGCGTGTTGTGTAGGTAGCGTGGCCGAGCGGTCTAAGGCGCTGGTTTCAGGCACCATTCTCTTCGGAGGCGTGGGTTCGAATCCCACAGCTGCCAAACGTGTAATGTTTCCTGTGTCGAAGGCAGATGCACTCATTGCCCGCAAAGGAAACAGCACAACAAGGCGTGAGCGTCTGCTTGGTGAATTGTCGTAGAACAGTGCGTGGTGCAACGACAGGATTTTCAGGCACCTTTTGCTCTCATCATTGCTGGCGTTCGTCTCCACGAAATGCGTCCGGAGCACGCCGTTCTATAACGCGAGAGAGTGGATTTTTTACAGTTGTCGTCAGTCAACCGTGGGTGGCTGCTGCGTTCGCTGGAAAGAGCACTGCCGTCGTTATCCGGTGTGGTCTAGTGGCTAGGATACCTGGCTCTCACCCAGGAGGCCCGGGTTCGATTCCCGGTACCGGAATTGCGCGTTTTTATTGCTCCTCTTATGCGACTTGTCTCGACTTTGCTCGACTGACGCTACGCTGACGCGTGCAGAAAGCTACGTTAAGTATGACTCGCGGCAACACCTGACGGCGAGAGAGATGCGGCGTCTACCCACTTGTTATCGAGCCACATACCGGTACCTGCAGTCAAGAGGCTTGGAGGACTGCAAGACATTGCCACGGAGGTGAATGCAGCTAACCACTGTAGTTAGTGTCCTGACAGCGCAGGCACGTTCATTTGCTCGTATACATGTGATGGAGACCGTGTCTGACACTGCTGTGGCGTACACCTTGGCCTAGGCTTTGCTGGGTATCGCCACTTGCATTCGAGCCAGCTGCCTTCGCGTGCGCCTCCGTGGCCATGGCCGTGATCGTCTAGTGGTTAGGACATTGCGTTGTGGCCGCAATAACCCAGGTTCGAATCCTGGTCACGGCAATTTTGAAAGTTTTGCCTTGCTGCCGTTGCAATGACGAGTACTCGAAATGACAGTACTCTGTTGATTTTTTCACTCGTGTTCCGCAGGCCGCAGTTTGCACTACCACTTCATCCCCAACACGTAATGTCGCCTCCCAGAGCGCAGACGTCCGCTGCTCTCTGTAGTCGAAAAGGGCAGTTGTTTGAAGTGCGATGGATGAGCAGCCAGTCCCAGCAGAACAGGAAGCTGTGGCGTGCACTGTTTGTACAAATGCTAGGAACACTGGCGCACCAAGCAGCGCATGTAGCGTGGCCGAGCGCTTTAAGGCGCTGGTTTAAGGCACCAGTATCTCTGTAGGCGCGGTTTCGAATCCCGTAGCTGCCGGCGGTTTTGCTGTGATCGCGTTAACCTGGCGCTTTTTCTTCAAGTGTAACCTCCTTGAGCTCACATATGTTTGATACATGGAGCATTCTAGCTCCGCCTGACAGTTACAGCTACGATACTTTAGTGGTTACGGAAGGCCCAGGTTCGAAACCTGGTCACGGTACGAAAACGTCTCTTGACGCTGTCTCCTTAACTGCGACAGCTACAGACAAGTGGCGTCGCTACCATACGGCGGGCACGGCTTTTTCTTGCTGTGGATGGCCTAAAGAGACGCTTCCAGTGGGAGAGCAGTGGAAATACATGGCACGGCGATTGCCAAGATACTTCCATTTCGAAGTGATCTTTGTAGTACAAAGGAAACGTTTTGCCGCTGCTGCCCCAACGGTAACGTGGCCGAGCGGTCTAAGGCGCTGGTTTTAGGCACCAGTCTCTTCGGAGGCGTGGGTTCGAATCCCACCGTTGCCACTTTTTACGTCTCATTTTTGTGCCGTTGCGGTGTGTTCTCGTGGAGTGGGACGCAGCTCTTGTGACGCGCGTGTTGTGTAGGTAGCGTGGCCGAGCGGTCTAAGGCGCTGGTTTCAGGCACCATTCTCTTCGGAGGCGTGGGTTCGAATCCCACAGCTGCCAAACGTGTAATGTTTCCTGTGTCGAAGGCAGATGCACTCATTGCCCGCAAAGGAAACAGCACAACAAGGCGTGAGCGTCTGCTTGGTGAATTGTCGTAGAACAGTGCGTGGTGCAACGACAGGATTTTCAGGCACCTTTTGCTCTCATCATTGCTGGCGTTCGTCTCCACGAAATGCGTCCGGAGCACGCCGTTCTATAACGCGAGAGAGTGGATTTTTTACAGTTGTCGTCAGTCAACCGTGGGTGGCTGCTGCGTTCGCTGGAAAGAGCACTGCCGTCGTTATCCGGTGTGGTCTAGTGGCTAGGATACCTGGCTCTCACCCAGGAGGCCCGGGTTCGATTCCCGGTACCGGAATTGCGCGTTTTTATTGCTCCTCTTATGCGACTTGTCTCGACTTTGCTCGACTGACGCTACGCTGACGCGTGCAGAAAGCTACGTTAAGTATGACTCGCGGCAACACCTGACGGCGAGAGAGATGCGGCGTCTATCCACTTGTTATCGAGCCACATACCGGTACCTGCAGTCAAGAGGCTTGGAGGACTGCAAGACATTGCCACGGAGGTGAATGCAGCTAACCACTGTAGTTAGTGTCCTGACAGCGCAGGCACGTTCATTTGCTCGTATACATGTGATGGAGACCGTGTCTGACACTGCTGTGGCGTACACCTTGGCCTAGGCTTTGCTGGGTATCGCCACTTGCATTCGAGCCAGCTGCCTTCGCGTGCGCCTCCGTGGCCATGGCCGTGATCGTCTAGTGGTTAGGACATTGCGTTGTGGCCGCAATAACCCAGGTTCGAATCCTGGTCACGGCAATTTTGAAAGTTTTGCCTTGCTGCCGTTGCAATGACGAGTACTCGAAATGACAGTACTCTGTTGATTTTTTCACTCGTGTTCCGCAGGCCGCAGTTTGCACTACCACTTCATCCCCAACACGTAATGTCGCCTCCCAGAGCGCAGACGTCCGCTGCTCTCTGTAGTCGAAAAGGGCAGTTGTTTGAAGTGCGATGGATGAGCAGCCAGTCCCAGCAGAACAGGAAGCTGTGGCGTGCACTGTTTGTACAAATGCTAGGAACACTGGCGCACCAAGCAGCGCATGTAGCGTGGCCGAGCGCTTTAAGGCGCTGGTTTAAGGCACCAGTATCTCTGTAGGCGCGGTTTCGAATCCCGTAGCTGCCGGCGGTTTTGCTGTGATCGCGTTAACCTGGCGCTTTTTCTTCAAGTGTAACCTCCTTGAGCTCACATATGTTTGATACATGGAGCATTCTAGCTCCGCCTGACAGTTACAGCTACGATACTTTAGTGGTTACGGAAGGCCCAGGTTCGAAACCTGGTCACGGTACGAAAACGTCTCTTGACGCTGTCTCCTTAACTGCGACAGCTACAGACAAGTGGCGTCGCTACCATACGGCGGGCACGGCTTTTTCTTGCTGTGGATGGCCTAAAGAGACGCTTCCAGTGGGAGAGCAGTGGAAATACATGGCACGGCGATTGCCAAGATACTTCCATTTCGAAGTGATCTTTGTAGTACAAAGGAAACGTTTTGCCGCTGCTGCCCCAACGGTAACGTGGCCGAGCGGTCTAAGGCGCTGGTTTTAGGCACCAGTCTCTTCGGAGGCGTGGGTTCGAATCCCACCGTTGCCACTTTTTACGTCTCATTTTTGTGCCGTTGCGGTGTGTTCTCGTGGAGTGGGACGCAGCTCTTGTGACGCGCGTGTTGTGTAGGTAGCGTGGCCGAGCGGTCTAAGGCGCTGGTTTCAGGCACCATTCTCTTCGGAGGCGTGGGTTCGAATCCCACAGCTGCCAAACGTGTAATGTTTCCTGTGTCGAAGGCAGATGCACTCATTGCCCGCAAAGGAAACAGCACAACAAGGCGTGAGCGTCTGCTTGGTGAATTGTCGTAGAACAGTGCGTGGTGCAACGACAGGATTTTCAGGCACCTTTTGCTCTCATCATTGCTGGCGTTCGTCTCCACGAAATGCGTCCGGAGCACGCCGTTCTATAACGCGAGAGAGTGGATTTTTTACAGTTGTCGTCAGTCAACCGTGGGTGGCTGCTGCGTTCGCTGGAAAGAGCACTGCCGTCGTTATCCGGTGTGGTCTAGTGGCTAGGATACCTGGCTCTCACCCAGGAGGCCCGGGTTCGATTCCCGGTACCGGAATTGCGCGTTTTTATTGCTCCTCTTATGCGACTTGTCTCGACTTTGCTCGACTGACGCTACGCTGACGCGTGCAGAAAGCTACGTTAAGTATGACTCGCGGCAACACCTGACGGCGAGAGAGATGCGGCGTCTACCCACTTGTTATCGAGCCACATACCGGTACCTGCAGTCAAGAGGCTTGGAGGACTGCAAGACATTGCCACGGAGGTGAATGCAGCTAACCACTGTAGTTAGTGTCCTGACAGCGCAGGCACGTTCATTTGCTCGTATACATGTGATGGAGACCGTGTCTGACACTGCTGTGGCGTACACCTTGGCCTAGGCTTTGCTGGGTATCGCCACTTGCATTCGAGCCAGCTGCCTTCGCGTGCGCCTCCGTGGCCATGGCCGTGATCGTCTAGTGGTTAGGACATTGCGTTGTGGCCGCAATAACCCAGGTTCGAATCCTGGTCACGGCAATTTTGAAAGTTTTGCCTTGCTGCCGTTGCAATGACGAGTACTCGAAATGACAGTACTCTGTTGATTTTTTCACTCGTGTTCCGCAGGCCGCAGTTTGCACTACCACTTCATCCCCAACACGTAATGTCGCCTCCCAGAGCGCAGACGTCCGCTGCTCTCTGTAGTCGAAAAGGGCAGTTGTTTGAAGTGCGATGGATGAGCAGCCAGTCCCAGCAGAACAGGAAGCTGTGGCGTGCACTGTTTGTACAAATGCTAGGAACACTGGCGCACCAAGCAGCGCATGTAGCGTGGCCGAGCGCTTTAAGGCGCTGGTTTAAGGCACCAGTATCTCTGTAGGCGCGGTTTCGAATCCCGTAGCTGCCGGCGGTTTTGCTGTGATCGCGTTAACCTGGCGCTTTTTCTTCAAGTGTAACCTCCTTGAGCTCACATATGTTTGATACATGGAGCATTCTAGCTCCGCCTGACAGTTACAGCTACGATACTTTAGTGGTTACGGAAGGCCCAGGTTCGAAACCTGGTCACGGTACGAAAACGTCTCTTGACGCTGTCTCCTTAACTGCGACAGCTACAGACAAGTGGCGTCGCTACCATACGGCGGGCACGGCTTTTTCTTGCTGTGGATGGCCTAAAGAGACGCTTCCAGTGGGAGAGCAGTGGAAATACATGGCACGGCGATTGCCAAGATACTTCCATTTCGAAGTGATCTTTGTAGTACAAAGGAAACGTTTTGCCGCTGCTGCCCCAACGGTAACGTGGCCGAGCGGTCTAAGGCGCTGGTTTTAGGCACCAGTCTCTTCGGAGGCGTGGGTTCGAATCCCACCGTTGCCACTTTTTACGTCTCATTTTTGTGCCGTTGCGGTGTGTTCTCGTGGAGTGGGACGCAGCTCTTGTGACGCGCGTGTTGTGTAGGTAGCGTGGCCGAGCGGTCTAAGGCGCTGGTTTCAGGCACCATTCTCTTCGGAGGCGTGGGTTCGAATCCCACAGCTGCCAAACGTGTAATGTTCCTGTGTCGAAGGCAGATGCACTCATTGCCCGCAAAGGAAACAGCACAACAAGGCGTGAGCGTCTGCTTGGTGAATTGTCGTAGAACAGTGCGTGGTGCAACGACAGGATTTTCAGGCACCTTTTGCTCTCATCATTGCTGGCGTTCGTCTCCACGAAATGCGTCCGGAGCACGCCGTTCTATAACGCGAGAGAGTGGATTTTTTACAGTTGTCGTCAGTCAACCGTGGGTGGCTGCTGCGTTCGCTGGAAAGAGCACTGCCGTCGTTATCCGGTGTGGTCTAGTGGCTAGGATACCTGGCTCTCACCCAGGAGGCCCGGGTTCGATTCCCGGTACCGGAATTGCGCGTTTTTATTGCTCCTCTTATGCGACTTGTCTCGACTTTGCTCGACTGACGCTACGCTGACGCGTGCAGAAAGCTACGTTAAGTATGACTCGCGGCAACACCTGACGGCGAGAGAGATGCGGCGTCTACCCACTTGTTATCGAGCCACATACCGGTACCTGCAGTCAAGAGGCTTGGAGGACTGCAAGACATTGCCACGGAGGTGAATGCAGCTAACCACTGTAGTTAGTGTCCTGACAGCGCAGGCACGTTCATTTGCTCGTATACATGTGATGGAGACCGTGTCTGACACTGCTGTGGCGTACACCTTGGCCTAGGCTTTGCTGGGTATCGCCACTTGCATTCGAGCCAGCTGCCTTCGCGTGCGCCTCCGTGGCCATGGCCGTGATCGTCTAGTGGTTAGGACATTGCGTTGTGGCCGCAATAACCCAGGTTCGAATCCTGGTCACGGCAATTTTGAAAGTTTTGCCTTGCTGCCGTTGCAATGACGAGTACTCGAAATGACAGTACTCTGTTGATTTTTTTCACTCGTGTTCCGCAGGCCGCAGTTTGCACT
>NW_026047202.1:2500-7500 GCF_023864345.2 Schistocerca serialis cubense
GCGGATGAACGGCGGACGTTTCCCGCACTCGTAAGGTGCAATTCACACCTATAACATGCGTTTCATGAAGAGATATTTCCAATATGCGACATTCCCGCTGTCCCTATTCATGAGCTGCGAGCTGTACCACGTACAAGCTACAGACGCGATCGCATTGCTCACTGTACGGATTCTCATGCTGAGCCATCAGCTAGGAAGCGCCCCATCCATGTCGGCACCCGTGGGCGTTGCACTCGCAGTCGCAAAAAACGCTGGGCAAATATATATCTCGGAAGAGTAACGACAGTCCGAGCCTCCTGGCGTTGCACTCGCAGCCGCAAAAAAACGCTGGGCACATATATGTCTCGGAAGAGTAACGACAGTCCGAGTCTCCTGCGTGGGAAGAGTCTTTCTAGGCCCTGACCCACGGGAAGGGTGTAGCTTCCCCCATCCCGGACATTTGACGTCGTCACACTACCGGTATTGACTAATAGACTGATTGCTGATAATCATTAGCCATACACTGGGGGAAACGGCCGACAGGGGCGGCAACATAGTGGAGCCGCAGTGTCACTAATGTACAGAGATAGAACAGTTTCGACTGGAACTAGAGTAACCGTATACACGGCACTGATTAGTAATAGATGCAGAGCCATCAGAATACAGATAATATATACAACCGTCCCTATACATGCTGAAAGACTCTGCACACAATGAGAACCACACGTCAGCCAGACACTCTTATCACACACTACTCTCTTATCACACACAATATCTAACCACCAGCATGGAAGAACATCCAGTGCATCCTCTCCGCCACATGACACAATCCACACTATCATTACCAGACCGGGAGGTCCACCCAGAAAACACAATATCCCACCCTTCCGACATCCGCACATTGCTCAGCTAAGCCACGAACACCCACACATGTCCTACACAGTGGTGCACCCAACATCACAATACTGCCTCCTGTCACAGCACACAAACAATGGCAGGAATGAAAGACACAGATCTGCCACAACCATGGAATCGGAGCGCCGCCTGTCATGAGCCAAAAGTGCATCCTGACGTGACAAATCGGATAATACCGCAGGCATCCAATTACGATAATCACTATCAACGAACCTGCCGCCCCCCCCCCCAATACACCTTTCCCTACAACAATGTGTATCTGAACCTACGCTATATCGTACCTTAACCTAACCTATATCGTACCTTAACCTAACCTATATCGTACCTTAACCTAACCTATATCGTACCTTAACCTAACCTATATCGTACCTTAACCTAACCTATATCGTACCTTAACCTAACCTATATCGTACCTTAACCTAACCTATATCGTACCTTAACCTAACCTATATCGTACCTTAACCTAACCTATATCGTACCTTAACCTAACCTATATCGTACCTTAACCTAACCTATATCGTGCCTTAACCTAACCTATATCGTGCCTTAACCTAACCTATATCGTGCCTTAACCTAACCTATATCGTGCCTTAACCTAACCTATATCGTGCCTTAACCTAACCTATATCGTGCCTTAACCTAACCTATATCGTGCCTTAACCTAACCTATATCGTGCCTTAACCTAACCTATATCGTGCCTTAACCTAACCTAATTTGTGCCTTAACCTAACCTAATTTGTGCCTTAACCTAACCTAATTTGTGCCTTAACCTAACCTAATTTGTGCCTTAACCTAACCTAATTTGTGCCTTAACCTAACCTAATTTGTGCCTTAACCTAACCTAATTTGTGCCTTAACCTAACCTAATTTGTGCCTTAACCTAACCTAATTTGTGCCGTAACCTAACCTAATTTGTGCCGTAACGTAACCCATGTTGTGCCGTAACGTAACCCATGTTGTGCCGTAACGTAACCCATGTTGTGCCGTAACGTAACCCATGTTGTGCCGTAACGTAACCCATGTTGTGCCGTAACGTAACCCATGTTGTGCCGTAACGTAACCCATGTTGTGCCGTAACCTAACCCATGTTGTGCCTTAACCTAACCCATGTTGTGCCTTAACCTAACCCATGTTGTGCCTTAACCTAACCCATGTTGTGCCTTAACCTAACCCATGTTGTGCCTTAACCTAACCCATGTTGTGCCTTAACCTAACCCACGTTGTGCCTTAACCTAACCTACGTTGTGCCTTAACCTAACCCATGTTGTGCCTTAACCTAACCCATGTTGTGCCTTAACCTAACCCATGTTGTGCCTTAACCTAACCCATGTTGTGCCTTAACCTAACCCATGTTGTGCCTTAACCTAACCCATGTTGTGCCTTAACCTAACCCATGTTGTGCCTTAACCTAACCCATGTTGTGCCTTAACCTAACCCATGTTGTGCCTTAACCTAACCCATGTTGTGCCTTAACCTAACCCACGTTGTGCCTTAACCTAACCCACGTTGTGCCTTAACCTAACCCACGTTGTGCCTTAACCTAACCCACGTTGTGCCTTAACCTAACCTACGTTGCGCCTTAACCTAACCTACGTTGTGCCTTAACCTAACCCATGTTGTGCCTTAACCTAACCCATGTTGTGCCTTAACCTAACCCATGTTGTGCCTTAACCTAACCCATGTTGTGCCTTAACCTAACCCATGGTGTGCCTTAACCTAACCCATGGTGTGCCTTAACCTAACCCATGGTGTGCCTTAACCTAACCCATGGTGTGCCTTAACCTAACCCATGTTGTGCCTTAACCTAACCCATGTTGTGCCTTAACCTAACCCATGTTGTGCCTTAACCTAACCCATGTTGTGCCTTAACCTAACCCATGTTGTGCCTTAACCTAACCCATGTTGTGCCTTAACCTAACCCATGTTGTGCCTTAACCTAACCCATGTTGTGCCTTAACCTAACCCATGTTGTGCCTTAACCTAACCCATGTTGTGCCTTAACCTAACCCATGTTGTGCCTTAACCTAACCCATGTTGTGCCTTAACCTAACCCATGTTGTGCCTTAACCTAACCCATGTTGTGCCTTAACCTAACCCATGTTGTGCCTTAACCTAACCCATGTTGTGCCTTAACCTAACCCATGTTGTGCCTTAACCTAACCCATGTTGTGCCTTAACCTAACCCATGTTGTGCCTTAACCTAACCCATGTTGTGCCTTAACCTAACCCATGTTGTGCCTTAACCTAACCCATGTTGTGCCTTAACCTAACCCATGTTGTGCCTTAACCTAACCCATGTTGTGCCTTAACCTAACCCATGTTGTGCCTTAACCTAACCCATGTTGTGCCTTAACCTAACCCATGTTGTGCCTTAACCTAACCCATGTTGTGCCTTAACCTAACCCATGTTGTGCCTTAACCTAACCCATGTTGTGCCTTAACCTAACCCATGTTGTGCCTTAACCTAACCCATGTTGTGCCTTAACCTAACCCATGTTGTGCCTTAACGTAACCCATGTTGTGCCTTAACGTAACCCATGTTGTGCCTTAACGTAACCCATGTTGTGCCTTAACGTAACCCATGTTGTGCCTTAACCTAACCTATAATGTGCCTTAACCTAACCTAAAGTGCGCCGTAACCTAAACTATATTGCGCCTTAACCTGACGCACGTTGTCGCTGAACCTGCTCTGTAATTGTTATGCAACCCGTTAAAGTAGTGTAGTGTTGCCTAACCGCAACCCTCGCAATATAGTTCGCTACTCGCACTGCCCGGTCCCCTGTGTATCGCGTCATGTTAAACACCTTGCAGGTGTTGCTGACTTTCCACATGCTCCTGCTATACACTGTAGTGTGGATAGCAGCAGGACGTACATGCCCCCCCCCCTTCCCCCCTGCCTTCGCAAGCTGGTCGGTGAGAAGTTTGCATGTTCAATGCCCTTCGCATGCCGACGTACTCAGCCTACGTTGTGGTACGGCCTGTCACCTGTCCGCCGATGTACGCAAAACCCACAAACTGTACTGCACATTGCTCCGTATGTACTGAATGATACATCGTGGCCCATGTGACCGTATGACGACAGCGCCTAGCAACGGCGGACCATACAGTCCAAATATTGTGCACGCAGCTACGTGTCGTCTCCCTATAAGAGCTGGATTGCAGTGTGGTACGCCATACAGACGTGTGGGAGGAACGGACGCCCTGGATGGCGATCAGCATGAGCAGTCTGTTGATGTAGTGGAGCGTGTATTCGGACGTAGTCGTCTCTTCTCACACACCGTGATAGCATGTTGCACCGCGTTCCACATCTGCGACATGCTGCAGAGGCGGGCTGACAGTCGTTCGCGCAATGGACACCGCATACGTACGGGGTCTACCTTCCACGTGTTCTCTAGGCGTGCACATGTTGTTGCGTCTATGTGGGCAGACGTAGTGTGTTGTGACACCTGACACAGGCATGCAATACTCGTTGCAAATGGCGATGGACGTGTACGTTTGCTGGTGACGTTACGCAAATGAACAACCGGTAACCCGTTGTGGTGCGGTTGTTCTCGCTAGAGGTGAATCAGTGTTGGCGACGATCGGTCGAGCTATTAACCGGTTGTTTCAGGGATACCCACCATGCCCACGAACGTGAAAGGGGACCCACCATGCCCACGAACGTGAAAGGGGATCTGGGTGTGAGGCGATACGCGGCGGTGGCTGGGTGGGACCGTCCCCGGCCGGTGAGGGGGGGCCGCCCGGCGTGCTGGCAGCGCGGTGCGTGGGCGCACGCGCTACAGCCGGCTGGTGGGGGCGGCCGGTGGCAGGCGCGCCGGCCGACGGACGCGGCAGGCGGCGCAGCTGCGCGCCGGCGCCCCCTGCTCGCGGCGCCTTGCGGCCAAAGTAGGTCCTCGCGGGCCCGGTGCGAAGCGCGGTGGCCATCTGCAGTGTGCTGGTCCGATTGAGGACTTTGTGCGCTGAGGATGCGCCGCCGCCCGGCGCTCGGCGCCGCGACGCCGTCTGCTGCTCGGTCGCCCCAGCGGTTCTCGCAGGTGGTTTGTATCGCAGCTGTGCGGACGTGTTGGCGCGTGCGCTGTGCTGGGAGAGTTCGCTTCGGCACCCA
>NW_026047202.1:12500-15000 GCF_023864345.2 Schistocerca serialis cubense
CCGATACAAGTCGGGCCCCTCTTTTAGAGATGCTCGTCGGGGTAACCCAAAAGGACCCGGAGACGCCGTCGGGAGATCGGGGAAGAGTTTTCTTTTCTGCATGAGCGTTCGAGTTCCCTGGAATCCTCTAGCAGGGAGATAGGGTTTGGAACGCGAAGAGCACCGCAGTTGCGGCGGTGTCCCGATCTTCCCCTCGGACCTTGAAAATCCGGGAGAGGGCCACGTGGAGGTGTCGCGCCGGTTCGTACCCATATCCGCAGCAGGTCTCCAAGGTGAAGAGCCTCTAGTCGATAGAATAATGTAGGTAAGGGAAGTCGGCAAATTGGATCCGTAACTTCGGGATAAGGATTGGCTCTGAGGATCGGGGCGTGTCGGGCTTGGTCGGGAAGTGGGTCAGCGCTAACGTGCCGGGCCTGGGCGAGGTGAGTGCCGTAGGGGTGCCGGTAAGTGCGGGCGTTTAGCGCGGGCGTGGTCTGCTCTCGCCGTTGGTCGGCCTCGTGCTGGCCGGCGGTGCAGGATGCGCGCGCCTGCGCGGCGTTCGCGCCCCGGTGCTTCAACCTGCGTGCAGGATCCGAGCTCGGTCCCGTGCCTTGGCCTCCCACGGATCTTCCTTGCTGCGAGGCCGCGTCCGCCTTAGCGTGCTCCTCCGGGGGCGCGCGGGTGCGCGGATTCTCTTCGGCCGCCATTCAACGATCAACTCAGAACTGGCACGGACTGGGGGAATCCGACTGTCTAATTAAAACAAAGCATTGCGATGGCCCTAGCGGGTGTTGACGCAATGTGATTTCTGCCCAGTGCTCTGAATGTCAACGTGAAGAAATTCAAGCAAGCGCGGGTAAACGGCGGGAGTAACTATGACTCTCTTAAGGACGGCGTGGAGTTTGGCGGGAGTAACTATGACTCTCATAGTTACTGGGCAAGTGAAGCGCAATACATGGGCCATGCCCTCTTAGCCTCTCCTTGCCTGCGGCTTCCCCCCTTCCCGTGGGCCCGCCGATACGCCAGTCCTTGATAGGACTGGTAAGCAGAGTGGAAGTCCGCACTTGGGGCTTTGGGGGGTTACCAGCCCTCCATCGCATAACCCTTAATGTTGGGACAACAAGAGAAGAAAACACGGGTACCGGGCCTTCCGCTGAAGGACCCGGCCTAACAGTCCCGACTGCTAGCCTGCCAACCGTCCCTGAAGTAGAGGAGGCCGTGGAGCCATGGTTCCACTGCAGCATTTGCAGCCGTGCCTTCCGCAGCAAGATCGGGCTCGGACAACACCGCCGCCGCGCCCATCCGGAAGCGGCAAATGCGGAGATTGCAACTGATAGGAAGCGAGCTCGGTGGGCGGAAGAAGAAATGCGGGAGCTCGCCCTGGCGGAGGCTAGGCTTCTCTGTGCCAGTGACTCCAAAGTCCTCTTTGCAAACCAGGAGCTTCTACCCCTGTTTCCGCACCGTACCCTGGATGCCATCAAGTGCAGGAGGAGGACGGTGGCACACAGGACGATGGTGCGGGAATACGTAGAGGAGCTGAGGCGGGAACAACAGACGCAGCATGGTCTGCGCCATTCACCCGTCCCGGAGTCGCTGCCGGAGGGGCCACCCTCTCCGCCGGAGCTTGAGCGCCCGCCACAAACATCTGTAGTCGACGCAGCCATATGGAGGCACCTCGCCGGCCTGCCGCGGTCGGCCGCGCGCTTCTCGGCCCTGGACGACCTTGTGCGTTTGGGGCCGGGTACGCCGTTGGCAGTGGTCGCGGCTGGGCTGCCTGAGGCCCTCCGAGCTGTCGGCTCTGAGGAAGCAGAAGCAAGGAAGAGGAAGACGTCGCGCCCGCCATCCAAGCTGCGGTCTGGTGGTGGCCCTCCGCTCTCCAAGCGGAAGCGCCGCCGGTGGGAATATGCCAGATGTCAGGATGCCTTCAGGAAGAATCGCGCGCGCTGCGTGCGTGGCCTCCTGGATGGCACCCTGCTCCAGCCGCCGTCGAACATCCCAGGGCTGGTGGACTTCTGGCGCAGCCTCTTCACGACAGAGCCACCTTCCAACGCTGGCTCCATTCCCGATCGGCTTCTCCCGCGCTCGGAGTCTGTTGACTTTGAGCGCCTATGGAGGCCGATCACTGCAGAAGAGGTTGCGGCCGCCTTGCCGCCCAGAGGCTCCGTTGCCGGCCCTGACGGCCTCTCGCCGGTGCAGCTGCGCCGCCTTCCAGCGGAGGTCACCACCAAACTCCTAAACCTTTTCCTGCTTACCCGCAAGCTTCCCCCTTCCCTCCTCCGAGCCAGGACCTCTTTGCTCCCTAAGACAGCCGCCCCAGCATCCCCCGCTGACTTTCGGCCCATCACCGTCTGCTCGGTGCTAGCCAGAACCTTCCATAAGGTTCTGGCGACTCGCCTTATGCAGATGTGTGCTGTGGACGAACGTCAGCGGGCTTTCATCCCAAGGGATGGGATGCTGGAGAACACTTTCCTCCTCGACCGGATACTCGTCGGCGCCGTCCGCCGCTGTCGTTCTGTGTTCA
>NW_026047202.1:20000-25000 GCF_023864345.2 Schistocerca serialis cubense
GTAATAGATGCAGAGCCATCAGAATACAGATAATATATACAACCGTCCCTATACATGCTGAAAGACTCTGCACACAATGAGAACCACACGTCAGCCAGACACTCTTATCACACACTACTCTCTTATCACACACAATATCTAACCACCAGCATGGAAGAACATCCAGTGCATCCTCTCCGCCACATGACACAATCCACACTATCATTACCAGACCGGGAGGTCCACCCAGAAAACACAATATCCCACCCTTCCGACATCCGCACATTGCTCAGCTAAGCCACGAACACCCACACATGTCCTACACAGTGGTGCACCCAACATCACAATACTGCCTCCTGTCACAGCACACAAACAATGGCAGGAATGAAAGACACAGATCTGCCACAACCATGGAATCGGAGCGCCGCCTGTCATGAGCCAAAAGTGCATCCTGACGTGACAAATCGGATAATACCGCAGGCATCCAATTACGATAATCACTATCAACGAACCTGCCGCCCCCCCCCCCAATACACCTTTCCCTACAACAATGTGTATCTGAACCTACGCTATATCGTACCTTAACCTAACCTATATCGTACCTTAACCTAACCTATATCGTACCTTAACCTAACCTATATCGTACCTTAACCTAACCTATATCGTACCTTAACCTAACCTATATCGTACCTTAACCTAACCTATATCGTACCTTAACCTAACCTATATCGTACCTTAACCTAACCTATATCGTACCTTAACCTAACCTATATCGTACCTTAACCTAACCTATATCGTGCCTTAACCTAACCTATATCGTGCCTTAACCTAACCTATATCGTGCCTTAACCTAACCTATATCGTGCCTTAACCTAACCTATATCGTGCCTTAACCTAACCTATATCGTGCCTTAACCTAACCTATATCGTGCCTTAACCTAACCTATATCGTGCCTTAACCTAACCTATATCGTGCCTTAACCTAACCTAATTTGTGCCTTAACCTAACCTAATTTGTGCCTTAACCTAACCTAATTTGTGCCTTAACCTAACCTAATTTGTGCCTTAACCTAACCTAATTTGTGCCTTAACCTAACCTAATTTGTGCCTTAACCTAACCTAATTTGTGCCTTAACCTAACCTAATTTGTGCCGTAACCTAACCTAATTTGTGCCGTAACGTAACCCATGTTGTGCCGTAACGTAACCCATGTTGTGCCGTAACGTAACCCATGTTGTGCCGTAACGTAACCCATGTTGTGCCGTAACGTAACCCATGTTGTGCCGTAACGTAACCCATGTTGTGCCGTAACGTAACCCATGTTGTGCCGTAACGTAACCCATGTTGTGCCGTAACGTAACCCATGTTGTGCCTTAACCTAACCCATGTTGTGCCTTAACCTAACCCATGTTGTGCCTTAACCTAACCCATGTTGTGCCTTAACCTAACCCATGTTGTGCCTTAACCTAACCCATGTTGTGCCTTAACCTAACCCACGTTGTGCCTTAACCTAACCTACGTTGTGCCTTAACCTAACCCATGTTGTGCCTTAACCTAACCCATGTTGTGCCTTAACCTAACCCATGTTGTGCCTTAACCTAACCCATGTTGTGCCTTAACCTAACCCATGTTGTGCCTTAACCTAACCCATGTTGTGCCTTAACCTAACCCATGTTGTGCCTTAACCTAACCCATGTTGTGCCTTAACCTAACCCATGTTGTGCCTTAACCTAACCCATGTTGTGCCTTAACCTAACCCATGTTGTGCCTTAACCTAACCCATGTTGTGCCTTAACCTAACCCATGTTGTGCCTTAACCTAACCCATGTTGTGCCTTAACCTAACCCATGTTGTGCCTTAACCTAACCCATGTTGTGCCTTAACCTAACCCATGTTGTGCCTTAACCTAACCCATGTTGTGCCTTAACCTAACCCATGTTGTGCCTTAACCTAACCCATGTTGTGCCTTAACCTAACCCATGTTGTGCCTTAACGTAACCCATGTTGTGCCTTAACGTAACCCATGTTGTGCCTTAACGTAACCCATGTTGTGCCTTAACCTAACCTATAATGTGCCTTAACCTAACCTAAAGTGCGCCGTAACCTAAACTATATTGCGCCTTAACCTGACGCACGTTGTCGCTGAACCTGCTCTGTAATTGTTATGCAACCCGTTAAAGTAGTGTAGTGTTGCCTAACCGCAACCCTCGCAATATAGTTCGCTACTCGCACTGCCCGGTCCCCTGTGTATCGCGTCATGTTAAACACCTTGCAGGTGTTGCTGACTTTCCACATGCTCCTGCTATACACTGTAGTGTGGATAGCAGCAGGACGTACATGCCCCCCCCCCTTCCCCCCTGCCTTCGCAAGCTGGTCGGTGAGAAGTTTGCATGTTCAATGCCCTTCGCATGCCGACGTACTCAGCCTACGTTGTGGTACGGCCTGTCACCTGTCCGCCGATGTACGCAAAACCCACAAACTGTACTGCACATTGCTCCGTATGTACTGAATGATACATCGTGGCCCATGTGACCGTATGACGACAGCGCCTAGCAACGGCGGACCATACAGTCCAAATATTGTGCACGCAGCTACGTGTCGTCTCCCTATAAGAGCTGGATTGCAGTGTGGTACGCCATACAGACGTGTGGGAGGAACGGACGCCCTGGATGGCGATCAGCATGAGCAGTCTGTTGATGTAGTGGAGCGTGTATTCGGACGTAGTCGTCTCTTCTCACACACCGTGATAGCATGTTGCACCGCGTTCCACATCTGCGACATGCTGCAGAGGCGGGCTGACAGTCGTTCGCGCAATGGACACCGCATACGTACGGGGTCTACCTTCCACGTGTTCTCTAGGCGTGCACATGTTGTTGCGTCTATGTGGGCAGACGTAGTGTGTTGTGACACCTGACACAGGCATGCAATACTCGTTGCAAATGGCGATGGACGTGTACGTTTGCTGGTGACGTTACGCAAATGAACAACCGGTAACCCGTTGTGGTGCGGTTGTTCTCGCTAGAGGTGAATCAGTGTTGGCGACGATCGGTCGAGCTATTAACCGGTTGTTTCAGGGATACCCACCATGCCCACGAACGTGAAAGGGGACCCACCATGCCCACGAACGTGAAAGGGGATCTGGGTGTGAGGCGATACGCGGCGGTGGCTGGGTGGGACCGTCCCCGGCCGGTGAGGGGGGGCCGCCCGGCGTGCTGGCAGCGCGGTGCGTGGGCGCACGCGCTACAGCCGGCTGGTGGGGGCGGCCGGTGGCAGGCGCGCCGGCCGACGGACGCGGCAGGCGGCGCAGCTGCGCGCCGGCGCCCCCTGCTCGCGGCGCCTTGCGGCCAAAGTAGGTCCTCGCGGGCCCGGTGCGAAGCGCGGTGGCCATCTGCAGTGTGCTGGTCCGATTGAGGACTTTGTGCGCTGAGGATGCGCCGCCGCCCGGCGCTCGGCGCCGCGACGCCGTCTGCTGCTCGGTCGCCCCAGCGGTTCTCGCAGGTGGTTTGTATCGCAGCTGTGCGGACGTGTTGGCGCGTGCGCTGTGCTGGGAGAGTTCGCTTCGGCACCCAAGTAGGGCTTTTGTCCTTCTGTGGCGCTGGCGTTGGAGCTGCCGGTCACCGTAGGTGGCGCGTGTTGTCTCCCGCCGGCAATGCCACGACAGCACGCTCCCGGGCCTCTGTCGGCAGCGGCAAGCTCAGTTGGGAGCACGGGTGGTCGCACCTAAAGCGTCTACTCGCCTAACTCCGGGCGATTGCGCCTCTCTCGAACCCGACCAAGTACTTAGGACGGCGCTGCGCGCCGCCGGGACCTGAGAGGGTTTCGAGGTGTGTTGTGCAGGGGAGCTCAGCCTCCTCCTGTTTGCAGAATAATTGAGCGGACGCTTGCGTGTTCGCGCGGGCCCCCGGGACACACTCCCGGGCGGCCGGCTGCTCAGCTCTAGTTGACGCAGCTCCCTGGTTGATCCTGCCAGTAGTCATATGCTTGTCTCAAAGATTAAGCCATGCATGTCTCAGTACAAGCCGCATTAAGGTGAAACCGCGAATGGCTCATTAAATCAGTTATGGTTCCTTAGATCGTACCCACGTTACTTGGATAACTGTGGTAATTCTAGAGCTAATACATGCAAACAGAGTCCCGACCAGAGATGGAAGGGACGCTTTTATTAGATCAAAACCAATCGGTCGGCTCGTCCGGTCCGTTTGCCTTGGTGACTCTGAATAACTTAGGGCTGATCGCACGGTCCTCGTACCGGCGACGCATCTTTCAAATGTCTGCCTTATCAACTGTCGATGGTAGGTTCTGCGCCTACCATGGTTGTAACGGGTAACGGGGAATCAGGGTTCGATTCCGGAGAGGGAGCCTGAGAAACGGCTACCACATCCAAGGAAGGCAGCAGGCGCGCAAATTACCCACTCCCGGCACGGGGAGGTAGTGACGAAAAATAACGATACGGGACTCATCCGAGGCCCCGTAATCGGAATGAGTACACTTTAAATCCTTTAACGAGTATCTATTGGAGGGCAAGTCTGGTGCCAGCAGCCGCGGTAATTCCAGCTCCAATAGCGTATATTAAAGTTGTTGCGGTTAAAAAGCTCGTAGTTGGATTTGTGTCCCACGCTGTTGGTTCACCGCCCGTCGGTGTTTAACTGGCATGTATCGTGGGACGTCCTGCCGGTGGGGCGAGCCGAAGGCGTGCGACCGCCTCGTGCGTGCTCGTGCGTCCCGAGGCGGACCCCGTTGAAATCCTACCAGGGTGCTCTTTATTGAGTGTCTCGGTGGGCCGGCACGTTTACTTTGAACAAATTAGAGTGCTTAAAGCAGGCAAGCCCGCCTGAATACTGTGTGCATGGAATAATGGAATAGGACCTCGGTTCTATTTTGTTGGTTTTCGGAACCCGAGGTAATGATTAATAGGGACAGGCGGGGGCATTCGTATTGCGACGTTAGAGGTGAAATTCTTGGATCGTCGCAAGACGAACAGAAGCGAAAGCATTTGCCAAGTATGTTTTCATTAATCAAGA
>NW_026047202.1:27500-32500 GCF_023864345.2 Schistocerca serialis cubense
GGGCTGTACGAAACCTAAAGGCGTAATGAAAGTGAAGGTCTCGCCTTGCGCGGGCCGAGGGAGGATGGGGCTTCCCCGCCCTTCACGGGGCGGCGGCCTCCGCACTCCCGGGGCGTCTCGTCCTCATTGCGAGGTGAGGCGCACCTAGAGCGTACACGTTGGGACCCGAAAGATGGTGAACTATGCCTGGCCAGGACGAAGTCAGGGGAAACCCTGATGGAGGTCCGTAGCGATTCTGACGTGCAAATCGATCGTCGGAGCTGGGTATAGGGGCGAAAGACTAATCGAACCATCTAGTAGCTGGTTCCCTCCGAAGTTTCCCTCAGGATAGCTGGTGCTCGTACGAGTCTCATCCGGTAAAGCGAATGATTAGAGGCCTTGGGGCCGAAACGACCTCAACCTATTCTCAAACTTTAAATGGGTGAGATCTCCGGCTTGCTTGATATGCTGAAGCCGCGAGCAAACGACTCGGATCGGAGTGCCAAGTGGGCCACTTTTGGTAAGCAGAACTGGCGCTGTGGGATGAACCAAACGCCGAGTTAAGGCGCCCGAATCGACGCTCATGGGAAACCATGAAAGGCGTTGGTTGCTTAAGACAGCAGGACGGTGGCCATGGAAGTCGGAATCCGCTAAGGAGTGTGTAACAACTCACCTGCCGAAGCAACTAGCCCTGAAAATGGATGGCGCTGAAGCGTCGTGCCTATACTCGGCCGTCAGTCTGGCAGTCATGGCCGGTCCTTGCGGCCGGCCGCGAAGCCCTGACGAGTAGGAGGGTCGCGGCGGTGGGCGCAGAAGGGTCTGGGCGTGAGCCTGCCTGGAGCCGCCGTCGGTGCAGATCTTGGTGGTAGTAGCAAATACTCCAGCGAGGCCCTGGAGGGCTGACGCGGAGAAGGGTTTCGTGTGAACAGCCGTTGCACACGAGTCAGTCGATCCTAAGCCCTAGGAGAAATCCGATGTTGATGGGGGCCGTCATAGCATGATGCACTTTGTGCTGGCCCCCGTTGGGCGAAAGGGAATCCGGTTCCTATTCCGGAACCCGGCAGCGGAACCGATACAAGTCGGGCCCCTCTTTTAGAGATGCTCGTCGGGGTAACCCAAAAGGACCCGGAGACGCCGTCGGGAGATCGGGGAAGAGTTTTCTCTTCTGCATGAGCGTTCGAGTTCCCTGGAATCCTCTAGCAGGGAGATAGGGTTTGGAACGCGAAGAGCACCGCAGTTGCGGCGGTGTCCCGATCTTCCCCTCGGACCTTGAAAATCCGGGAGAGGGCCACGTGGAGGTGTCGCGCCGGTTCGTACCCATATCCGCAGCAGGTCTCCAAGGTGAAGAGCCTCTAGTCGATAGAATAATGTAGGTAAGGGAAGTCGGCAAATTGGATCCGTAACTTCGGGATAAGGATTGGCTCTGAGGATCGGGGCGTGTCGGGCTTGGTCGGGAAGTGGGTCAGCGCTAACGTGCCGGGCCTGGGCGAGGTGAGTGCCGTAGGGGTGCCGGTAAGTGCGGGCGTTTAGCGCGGGCGTGGTCTGCTCTCGCCGTTGGTCGGCCTCGTGCTGGCCGGCGGTGCAGGATGCGCGCGCCTGCGCGGCGTTCGCGCCCCGGTGCTTCAACCTGCGTGCAGGATCCGAGCTCGGTCCCGTGCCTTGGCCTCCCACGGATCTTCCTTGCTGCGAGGCCGCGTCCGCCTTAGCGTGCTCCTCCGGGGGCGCGCGGGTGCGCGGATTCTCTTCGGCCGCCATTCAACGATCAACTCAGAACTGGCACGGACTGGGGGAATCCGACTGTCTAATTAAAACAAAGCATTGCGATGGCCCTAGCGGGTGTTGACGCAATGTGATTTCTGCCCAGTGCTCTGAATGTCAACGTGAAGAAATTCAAGCAAGCGCGGGTAAACGGCGGGAGTAACTATGACTCTCTTAAGGTGGCCAAGTGGCGGCGGCGGTGTGGCTGCATCCGGACTTGGCTTTTCGAAGTGCGGTCTTGATGTAGTCGTGCTGCTGCTGCGAGGTGCCTTCCTTGGGTTATGGTTACAGGGAGAGTGATGCGCAATACATGGGCCTAGCCCTCTTAGCCTCTCCTCTCCTGCGGTCTTCTCCCCTTCTCGTGGGCCCGCTGATTTTCGCAGAGTGGAAGACCGCACCAGGGGCTTGGGGGGGTTACCAGCCCCCCCTCGCACTATCCCTTTTTTTAGTTGATGGCAGTAATCAGAGAAAAAGTGGTGGCCCTTCCGCTGAAGGTGCCACCCCAACTCCCCCAGCACCTAGCCGGCCAACCGGCCGTGCCGAAAATCTTGTAACTTTTGCAGCAGTATACGCCTGTAGTGAGTGCCACCGCAGCTTCACCACCAAGAACGGTCTCGGGGTCCATCGCCGCCGCCAACACCTTGCGGCCGCCAACGCGGAGATCGTCACGGAGAGGCATCGCGCGAGGTGGACGGAGGAAGAAGTCCTGTCGCTCGCCAAGGCAGAGGCCGAATTGTTCCTCGAGAGGGACGCCCGGTTCTTCTTTGTAAATCAAGAGCTCATCAGGATGTTCCCCGACCGAACGCTTGAGGCAATCAAGTGCCGACGGCGGCAAGCTGCCCACAAGCAGCTTGTCCGCCAATTCATGGAGGCGCTTGAGATCGGTCGGGGGGAAGAGCCGGCGTCCCGCCGGGGAGCAGCGAGCCCGCTGCCTGACGCGGGCGAGGCCGCTGCGCCGCCCGTCGACGCAGCCGAGGACTTCGCGGCCGACACCACCGGGCCGCCGCCGGAGGGGCCGACTGACGCCGCCATCTGGGAGCATCTGGCGGGGCTACCCGCTTCCGCCCAGCGTTTCTCTGCCCTGGATCGTGTTATAGGTCTGGGGCGGGGCACGCCGCCCGATGTCATCCTGGGCATGCTCCCGGATGCCCTTGCGTCGGTCGGGTCCAGAGGGGAGAGATCGATCACCAGGACACAGCGGCCGCGCCAACCATCGAAGCGGCCGCCTGCCGCGCCGCCGACGCAGAAGCGCAAGCGGCGCCGCTGGGAGTACGCGAGAACGCAGGATGCCTTCCGACGGTCGCGTGCACGTTGCGTGCGCGGCCTCTTGGATGGCACCCTGCTCCAGCCGCCACCTGCCATCCCTGGTCTGCTGGACTTCTGGGCGGACCTCTTCACCAAGAAGCCCATCTCCACCGCGGGCTTCATTCGTGACCGCCTCCTCCCGCACTCGGAGCCTGTCGCTCCCGAGTGCCTATGGGGGCCGGTCACACATGAGGAGGTCGCCGCCGCGTTGCCGCCCAGGGGATCAGCAGCCGGGCCGGACGGCCTTACCCCAGCGGAGTTGCGGCGCCTGCCGCACGAAGTCCTGGTGAAAGTGATGAATCTCTTCCTTCTGGCCCGCGCCCTTCCGGAACGCCTGCTTCGCGCGCGGACGTCCCTTCTCCCGAAAACGGCTGCACCAACATCCCCCGCTGACTTTCGCCCCATTACGGTCTGCTCGGTGTTGGCGCGGACCTTTCACAAGGTTCTCGCGTCACGCCTGATGCGCGCATGTGCTGTGGACGAACGTCAGCGGGCATTCATCCCTCGGGATGGGATGTTGGAAAATACCTTCATCTTGGACACTGCTCTCACCGACGCAGTTCGCTCCTGCCGCTCTGTCTTTGTGGCATCGATCGACGTATCTAAGGCATTCGATTCGGTAGATCATGCTGCCCTTCGCCCCGTGCTGAAGGCGCATGGCCTGCCGGATTGTTTTGTCGAGTATGTCGAGCGGTGCTACGAGGGCAGCACGACAGTGATAGCGGACGGCGCCGGCGTGGGCGTGTCTGTGCAGCCAGCACGGGGCGTTCGCCAGGGCGATCCCCTCTCCCCCCTCCTGTTCAACTTTGCGGTGGACTACGTTTTAGGCCAACTGCCCTCCCACATCGGAGCTCGGATCCTCGGTCGCAGAGTCAACGCTGCGGCCTTTGCAGATGACGTCTTGCTGTTTGCAGCGACCCCGAGGGGCTTGCAGTCCCTCATCGACGCAGCTACCGCAGCCCTCGCCCACCTGGGGCTGCAGATCAACGCCCGGAAGTGTTTCACCCTCGCCTTAGTCGCGTCAGGGCGCGAGAAGAAGGTGAAGGTGGACAGCAATGTCACCTTCACAGCAGGCAACACCACCATGCCTGCCCTGCGTGTGGGTGAAACCTTCCGGTACCTGGGGCTGCAATTTTCCACGGCGGGTCGCTGTGTCTTCAATCCACGTCGCCACCTGGTGGAGCAGCTTGACGTCATCTCCCGAGCTCCGCTGAAGCCGCAACAGCGCCTCCACGCTCTCACCAACGTACTTCTCCCTGGCCTGTACCACGGGCTGGCCCTCAGCCGCACCCGGGTGGGTGCATTGAAGTCGGCCGACGTCACCATCCGGGCCGCCGTCAGGAGATGGTTCCGCCTTCCGGCGGACACCCCCCTGGGATACTTCCACGCTCCTGTTGCCCAGGGGGGCCTCGGCATTCCATCTTGCCGATGGATGGGTCCGACCCTCCGTCGGTCCCGTCTCCTGGCGCTGAAGAAGATAGGGCCAGCCTGCGACGGTGCAGGCATGGATGAGGTGCAGCGTGAGATCGAGGTGCTGGAGCGCCACCTAATGTGGGAGGGCCACCTCCTCAAATCGTCAACGCAGGTTGGGGAAATGTGGGCGGCGCGCCTACACATCGCCATTGACGGTGCGGCGCTGTCATCTTCTGCCGCCGTCAGTGGCCAACATCAGTGGGTCGCCGACACCAGTCGCCTGCTATCTGGGCGTGAATACATCGACGCCCTCCGCGCCCGCATCAACGCCTTCCCTACGAAGGCACGGCGCAGTCGCGGGCGGGAGGCGGACACCAGATGCCGCGCGGGGTGCCAGGCCGTGGAGACCGCCAACCACGTACTTCAGGCTTGCTTTCGGACGCACGGGTCCCGGGTCAAGCGCCATGACGCTGTGGTGCGTTATGTCGCCCGTGGACTCGCGCAGAGGGGCTTCAATGTCTCTGTGGAGCCCCACCTCCGAACAC
>NW_026047202.1:37500-42500 GCF_023864345.2 Schistocerca serialis cubense
AACCCATTGTTGTGCCTTAACCTAACCCATGTTGTGCCTTAACCTAACCCATGTTGTGCCTTAACCTAACCCCATGTTGTGCCTTAACCTAACCCATGTTGTGCCTTAACCTAACCCATGTTGTGCCTTAACCTAACCCACGTTGTGCCTTAACCTAACCTACGTTGTGCCTTAACCTAACCCATGTTGTGCCTTAACCTAACCCATGTTGTGCCTTAAACCTAACCCATGTTGTGCCTTAACCTAACCCATGTTGTGCCTTAACCTAACCCATGTTGTGCCTTAACCTAACCCATGTTGTGCCTTAACCCTAACCCATGTTGTGCCTTAACCTAACCCATGGTGTGCCTTAAACCTAACCCATGTTGTGCCTTAACCTAAACCCATGTTGTGCCTTAACCTAACCCACGTTGTGCCTTAACCTAACCCACGTTGTGCCTTAACCTAACCCACGTTGTGCCTTAACCTAACCCACGTTGTGCCTTAACCTCTAACCTACGTTGTGCCTTAACCTAACCTACGTTGTGCCTTAACCTAACCCATGTTGTGCCTTAACCTAACCCATGTTGTGCCTTAACCTAACCCATGTTGTGCCTTAACCTAACCCATGTTGTGCCTTAACCTAACCCATGGTGTGCCTTAACCTAACCCATGGTGTGCCTTAACCTAACCCCATGGTGTGCCTTAACCTAACCCATGTTGTGCCTTAACCTAACCCATGTTGTGCCTTAACCTAACCCATGTTGTGCCTTAACCTAACCCATGTTGTGCCTTAACCTAACCCATGTTGTGCCTTAACCTAAACCCATGTTGTGCCTTAACCTAACCCATGTTGTGCCTTAACCTAACCCATGTTGTGCCTTAACCTAACCCATGTTGTGCCTTAACCTAACCCATGTTGTGCCTTAACCTAACCCATGTTGTGCCTTAACCTAACCCATGTTGTGCCTTAACCTAACCCATGTTGTGCCTTAACCTAACCCATGTTGTGCCTTAACCTAACCCATGTTGTGCCTTAACCTAACCCATGTTGTGCCTTAACCTAACCCATGTTGTGCCTTAACCTAACCCATGTTGTGCCTTAACCTAACCCATGTTGTGCCTTAACCTAACCCATGTTGTGCCTTAACCTAACCCATGTTGTGCCTTAACCTAACCCATGTTGTGCCTTAACCTAACCCATGTTGTGCCTTAACCTAACCCATGTTGTGCCTTAACCTAACCCATGTTGTGCCTTAACCTAACCCATGTTGTGCCTTAACCTAACCCATGTTGTGCCTTAACCTAACCCATGTTGTGCCTAACCTAACCCATGTTGTGCCTTAACCTAACCCATGTTGTGCCTTAACCTAACCCATGTTGTGCCTTAACCTAACCCATGTTGTGCCTTAACCTAACCCATGTTGTGCCTTAACCTAACCCATGTTGTGCCTTAACCTAACCCATGTTGTGCCTTAACCTAACCCATGTTGTGCCTTAACCTAACCCATGTTGTGCCTTAACGTAACCCATGTTGTGCCTTAACGTAACCCCATGTTGTGCCTTAACGTAACCCATGTTGTGCCTTAACCTAACCTATAATGTGCCTTAACCTAACCTAAAGTGCGCCGTAACCTAAACTATATTGCGCCTTAACCTGACGCACGTTTGTCGCTGAACCTGCTCTGTAATTGTTATGCAACCCGTTAAAGTAGTGTAGTGTTGCCTAACCGCAACCCTCGCAATATAGTTCGCTACTCGCACTGCCCGGTCCCCTGTGTATCGCGTCATGTTAAACACCTGCAGGTGTTGCTGACTTTCCACATGCTCCTGCTATACACTGTAGTGTGGATAGCAGCAGGACGTACATGCCCCCCCCCCCTTCCCCCCTGCCTTCGCAAGCTGGTCGGTGAGAAGTTTGCATGTTCAATGCCCTTCGCATGCCGACGTACTCAGCCTACGTTGTGGTACGGGCCTGTCACCTGTCCGCCGATGTACGCAAAAACCCACAAACTGTACTGCACATTGCCTCCGTATGTACTGAATGATACATCGTGGCCCATGTGACCGTATGACGACCAGCGCCTAGCAACGGCGGACCATACAGTCCAAATATTGTGCACGCAGCTACGTGTCGTCTCCCTATAAGAGCTGGATTGCAGTGTGGTACGCCATACAGACGTGTGGGAGGAACGGACGCCCTGGATGGCGATCAGCATGAGCAGTCTGTTGATGTAGTGGAGCGTGTATTCGGACGTAGTCGTCTCTTCTCACACACCGTGATAGCATGTTGCACCGCGTTCCACATCTGCGACCATGCTGCAGAGGCGGGCTGACAGTCGTTCGCGCAATGGACACCGCATACGTACGGGGTCTACCTTCCACGTGTTCTCTAGGCGTGCACATGTTGTTGCGTCTATGTGGGCAGACGTAGTGTGTTGTGACACCTGACACAGGCATGCAATACTCGTTGCAAATGGCGATGGACGTGTACGTTTGCTGGTGACGTTACGCAAATGAACAACCGGTAACCCGTTGTGGTGCGGTTGTTCTCGCTAGAGGTGAATCAGTGTTGGCGACGATCGGTCGAGCTATTAACCGGTTGTTTCAGGGATACCCACCATGCCCACGAACGTGAAAGGGGACCCACCATGCCCACGAACGTGAAAGGGGATCTGGGTGTGAGGCGATACGCGGCGGTGGCTGGGTGGGACCGTCCCCGGCCGGTGAGGGGGGGCCGCCCGGCGTGCTGGGCAGCGCGGTGCGTGGGCGCACGCGCTACAGCCGGCTGGTGGGGGCGGCCGGTGGCAGGCGCGCCGGCCGACGGACGCGGCAGGCGGCGCAGCTGCGCGCCGGGCGCCCCCCTGCTCGCGGCGCCTTGCGGCCAAAGTAGGTCCTCGCGGGCCCCGGTGCGAAGCGCGGTGGCCATCTGCAGTGTGCTGGTCCGATTGAGGACTTTGTGCGCTGAGGATGCGCCGCCGCCCGGCGCTCGGCGCCGCGACGCCCGTCCTGCTGCTCGGTCGCCCCAGCGGTTCTCGCAGGTGGTTTGTATCGCAGCTGTGCGGACGTGTTGGCGCGTGCGCTGTGCTGGGAGAGTTCGCTTCGGCACCCAAGTAGGGCTTTTGTCCTTCTGTGGCGCTGGCGTTGGAGCTGCCGGTCACCGTAGGTGGCGCGTGTTGTCTCCCGCCGGCAATGCCACGACAGCACGCTCCCGGGCCTCTGTCGGCAGCGGCAAGCTCAGTTGGGAGCCACGGGTGGTCGCACCTAAAGCGTCTACTCGCCTAACTCCGGGGCGATTGCGCCTCTCTCGAACCCGACCAAGTACTTAGGACGGCGCTGCGCGCCGCCGGGACCTGAGAGGGTTTCGAGGTGTGTTGTGCAGGGGAGCTCAGCCTCCTCCTGTTTGCAGAATAATTGAGCGGACGCCTTGCGTGTTCGCGGCGGGGCCCCCGGGGACACACTCCCGGGCGGCCGGCTGCTCAGCTCTAGTTGACGCAGCTCCCTGGTTGATCCTGCCAGTAGTCATATGCTTGTCTCAAAGATTAAGCCATGCATGTCTCAGTACAAGCCGCATTAAGGTGAAACCGCGAATGGCTCATTAAATCAGTTATGGTTCCTTAGATCGTACCCACGTTACTTGGATAACTGTGGTAATTCTAGAGCTAATACATGCAAACAGAGTCCCGACCAGAGATGGAAGGGACGCTTTTATTAGATCAAAACCAATCGGTCGGCTCGTCCGGTCCGTTTGCCTTGGTGACTCTGAATAACTTAGGGCTGATCGCACGGTCCTCGTACCGGCGACGCATCTTTCAAATGTCTGCCTTATCAACTGGTCGATGGTAGGTTCTGCGCCTACCATGGTTGTAACGGGTAACGGGGAATCAGGGTTCGATTCCGGAGAGGGAGCCTGAGAAACGGCTACCACATCCAAGGAAGGCAGCAGGCGCGCAAATTACCCACCTCCCGGCACGGGGAGGTAGTGACGAAAAATAACGATACGGGACTCATCCGAGGCCCCGTAATCGGAATGAGTACACTTTAAATCCTTTAACGAGTATCTATTGGAGGGCAAGTCTGGTGCCAGCAGCCGCGGTAATTCCAGCTCCAATAGCGTATATTAAAGTTGTTGCGGTTAAAAAGCTCGTAGGTTGGATTTGTGTCCCACGCTGTTGGTTCACCGCCCGTCGGTGTTTAACTGGCATGTATCGTGGGGACGTCCTGCCGGTGGGGCGAGCCGAAGGCGTGCGACCGCCTCGTGCGTGCTCGTGCGTCCCGAGGCGGACCCCGTTGAAATCCTAACCAGGGTGCTCTTTATTGAGTGTCTCGGTGGGCCGGCACGTTTACTTTGAACAAATTAGAGTGCTTAAAGCAGGCAAGCCCGCCTGAATACTGTGTGCATGGAATAATGGAATAGGACCTCGGTTCTATTTTGTTGGTTTTCGGAACCCGAGGTAATGATTAATAGGGACAGGGCGGGGGCATTCGTATTGCGACGTTAGAGGTGAAATTCTTGGATCGTCGCAAGACGAACAGAAGCGAAAGCATTTGCCAAGTATGTTTTCATTAATCAAGAACGAAAGTTAGAGGTTCGAAGGCGATCAGATACGCCCTAGTTCTAACCATAAACGATGCCAGCCAGCGATCCGCCGCAGTTCCTCCGATGACTCGGCGGGCAGCCTCCGGGAAACCAAAGCTTTTGGGTTCCGGGGGAAGTATGGTTGCAAAGCTGAAACTTAAAGGAATTGACGGAAGGGCACCACCAGGAGTGGAGCCTGCGGCTTAATTTGACTCAACACGGGAAACCTCACCAGGCCCGGACACCGGAAGGATTGACAGATTGATAGCTCTTTCTTGATTCGGTGGGTGGTGGTGCATGGCCGTTCTTAGTTGGTGGAGCGATTTGTCTGGTTAATTCCGATAACGAACGAGACTCTAGCCTGCTAACTAGTCGCGTGACATCCTTCGTGCTGTCAGCGATTACTTTTCTTCTTAGAGGGACAGGCGGCTTCTAGCCGCAC
>NW_026047203.1:0-21934 GCF_023864345.2 Schistocerca serialis cubense
AGTTTCCACAGTAGAATGAAGGAGAGTATCGGAAAGTGGTTAATTGTAATTACATGTGACGAAGAAGTAGCTTTTGCGCGAGTTTGTGTAATCCGTTTTTCTTTTCGGTTTGCATTTGCGTCTTTGAGTGCGTTTTTGCCTGGACAGTAAGGTCGTATCGAGGTGAAATTTGTATGACGTACTGAGGTCGGTAGTCGCTTGGCGGTGTGAGAGTTTGAAATTGTAAGTGAAGGCATCGAGGAGTTACGGACGTTTATGCAGCATGATTTGAAACACGAAGAGCAGAGACGCGCCGCGCCGCGCCGCCTGGCCCAGTGAGCGTAGTTTGCTTTTGATATAGGACCGTGTGGCGACGTAAAAAAATACTAGTTTCCACAGTAGAATGAAAGGAGAGTATCGGAAAGTGGTTAATTTGTAATTACATGTGACGAAGAAGTAGCTTTTGCGCGAGTTTGTGTAATCCGTTTTTCTTTTCGGTTTGCATTTGCGTCTTTGAGTGCGTTTTTGCCTGGGACAGTAAGGTCGTATCGAGGTGAAATTTGTATGACGTACTGAGGTCGGTAGTCGCTTGGCGGTGTGAGAGTTTGAAAATTGTAAGTGAAGGCATCGAGGAGTTACGGACGTTTATGCAGCATGATTTGAAACACGAAGAGCAGAGACGCGCCGCGCCGCGCCGCCTGGCCCAGTGAGCGTAGTTTGCTTTGATATAGGACCGTGTGGCGACGTAAAAAAATACTAGTTTCCACAGTAGAATGAAAGGAGAGTATCGGAAAGTGGTTATTTGTAATTACATGTGACGAAGAAGTAGCTTTTGCGCGAGTTTGTGTAATCCGTTTTTCTTTTCGGTTTGCATTTGCGTCTTTGAGTGCGTTTTTGCCTGGGACAGTAAGGTCGTATCGAGGTGAAATTTGTATGACGTACTGAGGTCGGTAGTCGCTTGGCGGTGTGAGAGTTTGAAAATTGTAAGTGAAGGCATCGAGGAGTTACGGACGTTTATGCAGCATGATTTGAAACACGAAGAGCAGAGACGCGCCGCGCCGCGCCGCCTGGCCCAGTGAGCGTAGTTTGCTTTGATATAGGACCGTGTGGCGACGTAAAAAAATACTAGTTTCCACAGTAGAATGAAAGGAGAGTATCGGAAAGTGGTTAATTTGTAATTACATGTGACGAAGAAGTAGCTTTTGCGCGAGTTTGTGTAATCCGTTTTTCTTTTCGGTTTGCATTTGCGTCTTTGAGTGCGTTTTTGCCTGGGACAGTAAGGTCGTATCGAGGTGAAATTTGTATGACGTACTGAGGTCGGTAGTCGCTTGGCGGTGTGAGAGTTTGAAAATTGTAAGTGAAGGCATCGAGGAGTTACGGACGTTTATGCAGCATGATTTGAAACACGAAGAGCAGAGACGCGCCGCGCCGCGCCGCCTGGCCCAGTGAGCGTAGTTTGCTTTGATATAGGACCGTGTGGCGACGTAAAAAATACTAGTTTCCACAGTAGAATGAAAGGAGAGTATCGGAAAGTGGTTAATTTGTAATTACATGTGACGAAGAAGTAGCTTTTGCGCGAGTTTGTGTAATCCGTTTTCTTTTCGGTTTGCATTTGCGTCTTTGAGTGCGTTTTTTGCCTGGGACAGTAAGGTCGTATCGAGGTGAAATTTGTATGACGTACTGAGGTCGGTAGTCGCTTGGCGGTGTGAGAGTTTGAAAATTGTAAGTGAAGGCATCGAGGAGTTACGGGACGTTTATGCAGCATGATTTGAAACACGAAGAGCAGAGACGCGCCGCGCCGCGCCGCCTGGCCCAGTGAGCGTAGTTTGCTTTGATATAGGACCGTGTGGCGACGTAAAAAAATGACTAGTTTCCACAGTAGAATGAAAGGAGAGTATCGGAAAGTGGTTAATTTGTAATTACATGTGACGAAGAAGTAGCTTTTGCGCGAGTTTGTGTAATCCGTTTTTCTTTTCGGTTTGCATTTGCGTCTTTGAGTGCGTTTTTGCCTGGGACAGTAAGGTCGTATCGAGGTGAAATTTGTATGACGTACTGAGGTCGGTAGTCGCTTGGCGGTGTGAGAGTTTGAAAATTGTAAGTGAAGGCATCGAGGAGTTACGGACGTTTATGCAGCATGATTTGAAACACGAAGAGCAGAGACGCGCCGCGCCGCGCCGCCTGGCCCAGTGAGCGTAGTTTGCTTTGATATAGGACCGTGTGGCGACGTAAAAAAATACTAGTTTCCACAGTAGAATGAAAGGAGAGTATCGGAAAGTGGTTAATTTGTAATTACATGTGACGAAGAAGTAGCTTTTGCGCGAGTTTGTGTAATCCGTTTTTCTTTTCGGTTTGCATTTGCGTCTTTGAGTGCGTTTTTGCCTGGGACAGTAAGGTCGTATCGAGGTGAAATTTGTATGACGTACTGAGGTCGGTAGTCGCTTGGCGGTGTGAGAGTTTGAAAATTGTAAGTGAAGGCATCGAGGAGTTACGGACGTTTATGCAGCATGATTTGAAACACGAAGAGCAGAGACGCGCCGCGCCGCGCCGCCTGGCCCAGTGAGCGTAGTTTGCTTTGATATAGGACCGTGTGGCGACGTAAAAAAATACTAGTTTCCACAGTAGAATGAAAGGAGAGTATCGGAAAGTGGTTAATTTGTAATTACATGTGACGAAGAAGTAGCTTTTGCGCGAGTTTGTGTAATCCGTTTTTCTTTTCGGTTTGCATTTGCGTCTTTGAGTGCGTTTTTGCCTGGGACAGTAAGGTCGTATCGAGGTGAAATTTGTATGACGTACTGAGGTCGGTAGTCGCTTGGCGGTGTGAGAGTTTGAAAATTGTAAGTGAAGGCATCGAGGAGTTACGGACGTTTATGCAGCATGATTTGAAACACGAAGAGCAGAGACGCGCCGCGCCGCGCCGCCTGGCCCAGTGAGCGTAGTTTGCTTTGATATAGGACCGTGTGGCGACGTAAAAAAATACTAGTTTCCACAGTAGAATGAAAGGAGAGTATCGGAAAGTGGTTAATTTGTAATTACATGTGACGAAGAAGTAGCTTTTGCGCGAGTTTGTGTAATCCGTTTTTCTTTTCGGTTTGCATTTGCGTCTTTGAGTGCGTTTTTGCCTGGGACAGTAAGGTCGTATCGAGGTGAAATTTGTATGACGTACTGAGGTCGGTAGTCGCTTGGCGGTGTGAGAGTTTGAAAATTGTAAGTGAAGGCATCGAGGAGTTACGGACGTTTATGCAGCATGATTTGAAACACGAAGAGCAGAGACGCGCCGCGCCGCGCCTGGCCCAGTGAGCGTAGTTTGCTTTGATATAGGACCGTGTGGCGACGTAAAAAAATACTAGTTTCCACAGTAGAATGAAAGGAGAGTATCGGAAAGTGGTTAATTTGTAATTACATGTGACGAAGAAGTAGCTTTTGCGCGAGTTTGTGTAATCCGTTTTTCTTTTCGGTTTGCATTTGCGTCTTTGAGTGCGTTTTTGCCTGGGACAGTAAGGTCGTATCGAGGTGAAATTTGTATGACGTACTGAGGTCGGTAGTCGCTTGGCGGTGTGAGAGTTTGAAAATTGTAAGTGAAGGCATCGAGGAGTTACGGACGTTTATGCAGCATGATTTGAAACACGAAGAGCAGAGACGCGCCGCGCCGCGCCGCCTGGCCCAGTGAGCGTAGTTTGCTTTGATATAGGACCGTGTGGCGACGTAAAAAAATACTAGTTTCCACAGTAGAATGAAAGGAGAGTATCGGAAAGTGGTTAATTTGTAATTACATGTGACGAAGAAGTAGCTTTTGCGCGAGTTTGTGTAATCCGTTTTTCTTTTCGGTTTGCATTTGCGTCTTTGAGTGCGTTTTTGCCTGGGACAGTAAGGTCGTATCGAGGTGAAATTTGTATGACGTACTGAGGTCGGTAGTCGCTTGGCGGTGTGAGAGTTTGAAAATTGTAAGTGAAGGCATCGAGGAGTTACGGACGTTTATGCAGCATGATTTGAAACACGAAGAGCAGAGACGCGCCGCGCCGCGCCGCCTGGCCCAGTGAGCGTAGTTTGCTTTGATATAGGACCGTGTGGCGACGTAAAAAAATACTAGTTTCCACAGTAGAATGAAAGGAGAGTATCGGAAAGTGGTTAATTTGTAATTACATGTGACGAAGAAGTAGCTTTTGCGCGAGTTTGTGTAATCCGTTTTTCTTTTCGGTTTGCATTTGCGTCTTTGAGTGCGTTTTTGCCTGGGACAGTAAGGTCGTATCGAGGTGAAATTTGTATGACGTACTGAGGTCGGTAGTCGCTTGGCGGTGTGAGAGTTTGAAAATTGTAAGTGAAGGCATCGAGGAGTTACGGACGTTTATGCAGCATGATTTGAAACACGAAGAGCAGAGACGCGCCGCGCCGCCTGGCCCAGTGAGCGTAGTTTGCTTTGATATAGGACCGTGTGGCGACGTAAAAAAATACTAGTTTCCACAGTAGAATGAAAGGAGAGTATCGGAAAGTGGTTAATTTGTAATTACATGTGACGAAGAAGTAGCTTTTGCGCGAGTTTGTGTAATCCGTTTTTCTTTTCGGTTTGCATTTGCGTCTTTGAGTGCGTTTTTGCCTGGGACAGTAAGGTCGTATCGAGGTGAAATTTGTATGACGTACTGAGGTCGGTAGTCGCTTGGCGGTGTGAGAGTTTGAAAATTGTAAGTGAAGGCATCGAGGAGTTACGGACGTTTATGCAGCATGATTTGAAACACGAAGAGCAGAGACGCGCCGCGCCGCGCCGCCTGGCCCAGTGAGCGTAGTTTGCTTTGATATAGGACCGTGTGGCGACGTAAAAAAATACTAGTTTCCACAGTAGAATGAAAGGAGAGTATCGGAAAGTGGTTAATTTGTAATTACATGTGACGAAGAAGTAGCTTTTGCGCGAGTTTGTGTAATCCGTTTTTCTTTTCGGTTTGCATTTGCGTCTTTGAGTGCGTTTTTGCCTGGGACAGTAAGGTCGTATCGAGGTGAAATTTGTATGACGTACTGAGGTCGGTAGTCGCTTGGCGGTGTGAGAGTTTGAAAATTGTAAGTGAAGGCATCGAGGAGTTACGGACGTTTATGCAGCATGATTTGAAACACGAAGAGCAGAGACGCGCCGCGCCGCGCCGCCTGGCCCAGTGAGCGTAGTTTGCTTTGATATAGGACCGTGTGGCGACGTAAAAAAATACTAGTTTCCACAGTAGAATGAAAGGAGAGTATCGGAAAGTGGTTAATTTGTAATTACATGTGACGAAGAAGTAGCTTTTGCGCGAGTTTGTGTAATCCGTTTTTCTTTTCGGTTTGCATTTGCGTCTTTGAGTGCGTTTTTGCCTGGGACAGTAAGGTCGTATCGAGGTGAAATTTGTATGACGTACTGAGGTCGGTAGTCGCTTGGCGGTGTGAGAGTTTGAAAATTGTAAGTGAAGGCATCGAGGAGTTACGGACGTTTATGCAGCATGATTTGAAACACGAAGAGCAGAGACGCGCCGCGCCGCGCCGCCTGGCCCAGTGAGCGTAGTTTGCTTTGATATAGGACCGTGTGGCGACGTAAAAAAATACTAGTTTCCACAGTAGAATGAAAGGAGAGTATCGGAAAGTGGTTAATTTGTAATTACATGTGACGAAGAAGTAGCTTTTGCGCGAGTTTGTGTAATCCGTTTTTCTTTTCGGTTTGCATTTGCGTCTTTGAGTGCGTTTTTGCCTGGGACAGTAAGGTCGTATCGAGGTGAAATTTGTATGACGTACTGAGGTCGGTAGTCGCTTGGCGGTGTGAGAGTTTGAAAATTGTAAGTGAAGGCATCGAGGAGTTACGGACGTTTATGCAGCATGATTTGAAACACGAAGAGCAGAGACGCGCCGCGCCGCGCCGCCTGGCCCAGTGAGCGTAGTTTGCTTTGATATAGGACCGTGTGGCGACGTAAAAAAATACTAGTTTCCACAGTAGAATGAAAGGAGAGTATCGGAAAGTGGTTAATTTGTAATTACATGTGACGAAGAAGTAGCTTTTGCGCGAGTTTGTGTAATCCGTTTTTCTTTTCGGTTTGCATTTGCGTCTTTGAGTGCGTTTTTGCCTGGGACAGTAAGGTCGTATCGAGGTGAAATTTGTATGACGTACTGAGGTCGGTAGTCGCTTGGCGGTGTGAGAGTTTGAAAATTGTAAGTGAAGGCATCGAGGAGTTACGGACGTTTATGCAGCATGATTTGAAACACGAAGAGCAGAGACGCGCCGCGCCGCGCCGCCTGGCCCAGTGAGCGTAGTTTGCTTTGATATAGGACCGTGTGGCGACGTAAAAAAATACTAGTTTCCACAGTAGAATGAAAGGAGAGTATCGGAAAGTGGTTAATTTGTAATTACATGTGACGAAGAAGTAGCTTTTGCGCGAGTTTGTGTAATCCGTTTTTCTTTTCGGTTTGCATTTGCGTCTTTGAGTGCGTTTTTGCCTGGGACAGTAAGGTCGTATCGAGGTGAAATTTGTATGACGTACTGAGGTCGGTAGTCGCTTGGCGGTGTGAGAGTTTGAAAATTGTAAGTGAAGGCATCGAGGAGTTACGGACGTTTATGCAGCATGATTTGAAACACGAAGAGCAGAGACGCGCCGCGCCGCGCCGCCTGGCCCAGTGAGCGTAGTTTGCTTTGATATAGGACCGTGTGGCGACGTAAAAAAATACTAGTTTCCACAGTAGAATGAAAGGAGAGTATCGGAAAGTGGTTAATTTGTAATTACATGTGACGAAGAAGTAGCTTTTGCGCGAGTTTGTGTAATCCGTTTTTCTTTTCGGTTTGCATTTGCGTCTTTGAGTGCGTTTTTGCCTGGGACAGTAAGGTCGTATCGAGGTGAAATTTGTATGACGTACTGAGGTCGGTAGTCGCTTGGCGGTGTGAGAGTTTGAAAATTGTAAGTGAAGGCATCGAGGAGTTACGGACGTTTATGCAGCATGATTTGAAACACGAAGAGCAGAGACGCGCCGCGCCGCGCCGCCTGGCCCAGTGAGCGTAGTTTGCTTTGATATAGGACCGTGTGGCGACGTAAAAAAATACTAGTTTCCACAGTAGAATGAAAGGAGAGTATCGGAAAGTGGTTAATTTGTAATTACATGTGACGAAGAAGTAGCTTTTGCGCGAGTTTGTGTAATCCGTTTTTCTTTTCGGTTTGCATTTGCGTCTTTGAGTGCGTTTTTGCCTGGGACAGTAAGGTCGTATCGAGGTGAAATTTGTATGACGTACTGAGGTCGGTAGTCGCTTGGCGGTGTGAGAGTTTGAAAATTGTAAGTGAAGGCATCGAGGAGTTACGGACGTTTATGCAGCATGATTTGAAACACGAAGAGCAGAGACGCGCCGCGCCGCGCCGCCTGGCCCAGTGAGCGTAGTTTGCTTTGATATAGGACCGTGTGGCGACGTAAAAAAATACTAGTTTCCACAGTAGAATGAAAGGAGAGTATCGGAAAGTGGTTAATTTGTAATTACATGTGACGAAGAAGTAGCTTTTGCGCGAGTTTGTGTAATCCGTTTTTCTTTTCGGTTTGTATTTGCGTCTTTGAGTGCGTTTTTGCCTGGGACAGTAAGGTCGTATCGAGGTGAAATTTGTATGACGTACTGAGGTCGGTAGTCGCTTGGCGGTGTGAGAGTTTGAAAATTGTAAGTGAAGGCATCGAGGAGTTACGGACGTTTATGCAGCATGATTTGAAACACGAAGAGCAGAGACGCGCCGCGCCGCGCCGCCTGGCCCAGTGAGCGTAGTTTGCTTTGATATAGGACCGTGTGGCGACGTAAAAAAATACTAGTTTCCACAGTAGAATGAAAGGAGAGTATCGGAAAGTGGTTAATTTGTAATTACATGTGACGAAGAAGTAGCTTTTGCGCGAGTTTGTGTAATCCGTTTTTCTTTTCGGTTTGCATTTGCGTCTTTGAGTGCGTTTTTGCCTGGGACAGTAAGGTCGTATCGAGGTGAAATTTGTATGACGTACTGAGGTCGGTAGTCGCTTGGCGGTGTGAGAGTTTGAAAATTGTAAGTGAAGGCATCGAGGAGTTACGGACGTTTATGCAGCATGATTTGAAACACGAAGAGCAGAGACGCGCCGCGCCGCCTGGCCCAGTGAGCGTAGTTTGCTTTGATATAGGACCGTGTGGCGACGTAAAAAAATACTAGTTTCCACAGTAGAATGAAAGGAGAGTATCGGAAAGTGGTTAATTTGTAATTACATGTGACGAAGAAGTAGCTTTTGCGCGAGTTTGTGTAATCCGTTTTTCTTTTCGGTTTGCATTTGCGTCTTTGAGTGCGTTTTTGCCTGGGACAGTAAGGTCGTATCGAGGTGAAATTTGTATGACGTACTGAGGTCGGTAGTCGCTTGGCGGTGTGAGAGTTTGAAAATTGTAAGTGAAGGCATCGAGGAGTTACGGACGTTTATGCAGCATGATTTGAAACACGAAGAGCAGAGACGCGCCGCGCCGCGCCGCCTGGCCCAGTGAGCGTAGTTTGCTTTGATATAGGACCGTGTGGCGACGTAAAAAAATACTAGTTTCCACAGTAGAATGAAAGGAGAGTATCGGAAAGTGGTTAATTTGTAATTACATGTGACGAAGAAGTAGCTTTTGCGCGAGTTTGTGTAATCCGTTTTTCTTTTCGGTTTGCATTTGCGTCTTTGAGTGCGTTTTTGCCTGGGACAGTAAGGTCGTATCGAGGTGAAATTTGTATGACGTACTGAGGTCGGTAGTCGCTTGGCGGTGTGAGAGTTTGAAAATTGTAAGTGAAGGCATCGAGGAGTTACGGACGTTTATGCAGCATGATTTGAAACACGAAGAGCAGAGACGCGCCGCGCCGCGCCGCCTGGCCCAGTGAGCGTAGTTTGCTTTGATATAGGACCGTGTGGCGACGTAAAAAAATACTAGTTTCCACAGTAGAATGAAAGGAGAGTATCGGAAAGTGGTTAATTTGTAATTACATGTGACGAAGAAGTAGCTTTTGCGCGAGTTTGTGTAATCCGTTTTTCTTTTCGGTTTGCATTTGCGTCTTTGAGTGCGTTTTTGCCTGGGACAGTAAGGTCGTATCGAGGTGAAATTTGTATGACGTACTGAGGTCGGTAGTCGCTTGGCGGTGTGAGAGTTTGAAAATTGTAAGTGAAGGCATCGAGGAGTTACGGACGTTTATGCAGCATGATTTGAAACACGAAGAGCAGAGACGCGCCGCGCCGCGCCGCCTGGCCCAGTGAGCGTAGTTTGCTTTGATATAGGACCGTGTGGCGACGTAAAAAAATACTAGTTTCCACAGTAGAATGAAAGGAGAGTATCGGAAAGTGGTTAATTTGTAATTACATGTGACGAAGAAGTAGCTTTTGCGCGAGTTTGTGTAATCCGTTTTTCTTTTCGGTTTGCATTTGCGTCTTTGAGTGCGTTTTTGCCTGGGACAGTAAGGTCGTATCGAGGTGAAATTTGTATGACGTACTGAGGTCGGTAGTCGCTTGGCGGTGTGAGAGTTTGAAAATTGTAAGTGAAGGCATCGAGGAGTTACGGACGTTTATGCAGCATGATTTGAAACACGAAGAGCAGAGACGCGCCGCGCCGCGCCGCCTGGCCCAGTGAGCGTAGTTTGCTTTGATATAGGACCGTGTGGCGACGTAAAAAAATACTAGTTTCCACAGTAGAATGAAAGGAGAGTATCGGAAAGTGGTTAATTTGTAATTACATGTGACGAAGAAGTAGCTTTTGCGCGAGTTTGTGTAATCCGTTTTTCTTTTCGGTTTGCATTTGCGTCTTTGAGTGCGTTTTTGCCTGGGACAGTAAGGTCGTATCGAGGTGAAATTTGTATGACGTACTGAGGTCGGTAGTCGCTTGGCGGTGTGAGAGTTTGAAAATTGTAAGTGAAGGCATCGAGGAGTTACGGACGTTTATGCAGCATGATTTGAAACACGAAGAGCAGAGACGCGCCGCGCCGCGCCGCCTGGCCCAGTGAGCGTAGTTTGCTTTGATATAGGACCGTGTGGCGACGTAAAAAAATACTAGTTTCCACAGTAGAATGAAAGGAGAGTATCGGAAAGTGGTTAATTTGTAATTACATGTGACGAAGAAGTAGCTTTTGCGCGAGTTTGTGTAATCCGTTTTTCTTTTCGGTTTGCATTTGCGTCTTTGAGTGCGTTTTTGCCTGGGACAGTAAGGTCGTATCGAGGTGAAATTTGTATGACGTACTGAGGTCGGTAGTCGCTTGGCGGTGTGAGAGTTTGAAAATTGTAAGTGAAGGCATCGAGGAGTTACGGACGTTTATGCAGCATGATTTGAAACACGAAGAGCAGAGACGCGCCGCGCCGCGCCGCCTGGCCCAGTGAGCGTAGTTTGCTTTGATATAGGACCGTGTGGCGACGTAAAAAAATACTAGTTTCCACAGTAGAATGAAAGGAGAGTATCGGAAAGTGGTTAATTTGTAATTACATGTGACGAAGAAGTAGCTTTTGCGCGAGTTTGTGTAATCCGTTTTTCTTTTCGGTTTGCATTTGCGTCTTTGAGTGCGTTTTTGCCTGGGACAGTAAGGTCGTATCGAGGTGAAATTTGTATGACGTACTGAGGTCGGTAGTCGCTTGGCGGTGTGAGAGTTTGAAAATTGTAAGTGAAGGCATCGAGGAGTTACGGACGTTTATGCAGCATGATTTGAAACACGAAGAGCAGAGACGCGCCGCGCCGCGCCGCCTGGCCCAGTGAGCGTAGTTTGCTTTGATATAGGACCGTGTGGCGACGTAAAAAAATACTAGTTTCCACAGTAGAATGAAAGGAGAGTATCGGAAAGTGGTTAATTTGTAATTACATGTGACGAAGAAGTAGCTTTTGCGCGAGTTTGTGTAATCCGTTTTTCTTTTCGGTTTGCATTTGCGTCTTTGAGTGCGTTTTTGCCTGGGACAGTAAGGTCGTATCGAGGTGAAATTTGTATGACGTACTGAGGTCGGTAGTCGCTTGGCGGTGTGAGAGTTTGAAAATTGTAAGTGAAGGCATCGAGGAGTTACGGACGTTTATGCAGCATGATTTGAAACACGAAGAGCAGAGACGCGCCGCGCCGCGCCGCCTGGCCCAGTGAGCGTAGTTTGCTTTGATATAGGACCGTGTGGCGACGTAAAAAAATACTAGTTTCCACAGTAGAATGAAAGGAGAGTATCGGAAAGTGGTTAATTTGTAATTACATGTGACGAAGAAGTAGCTTTTGCGCGAGTTTGTGTAATCCGTTTTTCTTTTCGGTTTGCATTTGCGTCTTTGAGTGCGTTTTTGCCTGGGACAGTAAGGTCGTATCGAGGTGAAATTTGTATGACGTACTGAGGTCGGTAGTCGCTTGGCGGTGTGAGAGTTTGAAAATTGTAAGTGAAGGCATCGAGGAGTTACGGACGTTTATGCAGCATGATTTGAAACACGAAGAGCAGAGACGCGCCGCGCCGCGCCGCCTGGCCCAGTGAGCGTAGTTTGCTTTGATATAGGACCGTGTGGCGACGTAAAAAAATACTAGTTTCCACAGTAGAATGAAAGGAGAGTATCGGAAAGTGGTTAATTTGTAATTACATGTGACGAAGAAGTAGCTTTTGCGCGAGTTTGTGTAATCCGTTTTTCTTTTCGGTTTGCATTTGCGTCTTTGAGTGCGTTTTTGCCTGGGACAGTAAGGTCGTATCGAGGTGAAATTTGTATGACGTACTGAGGTCGGTAGTCGCTTGGCGGTGTGAGAGTTTGAAAATTGTAAGTGAAGGCATCGAGGAGTTACGGACGTTTATGCAGCATGATTTGAAACACGAAGAGCAGAGACGCGCCGCGCCGCCTGGCCCAGTGAGCGTAGTTTGCTTTGATATAGGACCGTGTGGCGACGTAAAAAAATACTAGTTTCCACAGTAGAATGAAAGGAGAGTATCGGAAAGTGGTTAATTTGTAATTACATGTGACGAAGAAGTAGCTTTTGCGCGAGTTTGTGTAATCCGTTTTTCTTTTCGGTTTGCATTTGCGTCTTTGAGTGCGTTTTTGCCTGGGACAGTAAGGTCGTATCGAGGTGAAATTTGTATGACGTACTGAGGTCGGTAGTCGCTTGGCGGTGTGAGAGTTTGAAAATTGTAAGTGAAGGCATCGAGGAGTTACGGACGTTTATGCAGCATGATTTGAAACACGAAGAGCAGAGACGCGCCGCGCCGCGCCGCCTGGCCCAGTGAGCGTAGTTTGCTTTGATATAGGACCGTGTGGCGACGTAAAAAAATACTAGTTTCCACAGTAGAATGAAAGGAGAGTATCGGAAAGTGGTTAATTTGTAATTACATGTGACGAAGAAGTAGCTTTTGCGCGAGTTTGTGTAATCCGTTTTTCTTTTCGGTTTGCATTTGCGTCTTTGAGTGCGTTTTTGCCTGGGACAGTAAGGTCGTATCGAGGTGAAATTTGTATGACGTACTGAGGTCGGTAGTCGCTTGGCGGTGTGAGAGTTTGAAAATTGTAAGTGAAGGCATCGAGGAGTTACGGACGTTTATGCAGCATTATTTGAAACACGAAGAGCAGAGACGCGCCGCGCCGCGCCGCCTGGCCCAGTGAGCGTAGTTTGCTTTGATATAGGACCGTGTGGCGACGTAAAAAAATACTAGTTTCCACAGTAGAATGAAAGGAGAGTATCGGAAAGTGGTTAATTTGTAATTACATGTGACGAAGAAGTAGCTTTTGCGCGAGTTTGTGTAATCCGTTTTTCTTTTCGGTTTGCATTTGCGTCTTTGAGTGCGTTTTTGCCTGGGACAGTAAGGTCGTATCGAGGTGAAATTTGTATGACGTACTGAGGTCGGTAGTCGCTTGGCGGTGTGAGAGTTTGAAAATTGTAAGTGAAGGCATCGAGGAGTTACGGACGTTTATGCAGCATGATTTGAAACACGAAGAGCAGAGACGCGCCGCGCCGCGCCGCCTGGCCCAGTGAGCGTAGTTTGCTTTGATATAGGACCGTGTGGCGACGTAAAAAAATACTAGTTTCCACAGTAGAATGAAAGGAGAGTATCGGAAAGTGGTTAATTTGTAATTACATGTGACGAAGAAGTAGCTTTTGCGCGAGTTTGTGTAATCCGTTTTTCTTTTCGGTTTGCATTTGCGTCTTTGAGTGCGTTTTTGCCTGGGACAGTAAGGTCGTATCGAGGTGAAATTTGTATGACGTACTGAGGTCGGTAGTCGCTTGGCGGTGTGAGAGTTTGAAAATTGTAAGTGAAGGCATCGAGGAGTTACGGACGTTTATGCAGCATGATTTGAAACACGAAGAGCAGAGACGCGCCGCGCCGCGCCGCCTGGCCCAGTGAGCGTAGTTTGCTTTGATATAGGACCGTGTGGCGACGTAAAAAAATACTAGTTTCCACAGTAGAATGAAAGGAGAGTATCGGAAAGTGGTTAATTTGTAATTACATGTGACGAAGAAGTAGCTTTTGCGCGAGTTTGTGTAATCCGTTTTTCTTTTCGGTTTGCATTTGCGTCTTTGAGTGCGTTTTTGCCTGGGACAGTAAGGTCGTATCGAGGTGAAATTTGTATGACGTACTGAGGTCGGTAGTCGCTTGGCGGTGTGAGAGTTTGAAAATTGTAAGTGAAGGCATCGAGGAGTTACGGACGTTTATGCAGCATGATTTGAAACACGAAGAGCAGAGACGCGCCGCGCCGCCTGGCCCAGTGAGCGTAGTTTGCTTTGATATAGGACCGTGTGGCGACGTAAAAAAATACTAGTTTCCACAGTAGAATGAAAGGAGAGTATCGGAAAGTGGTTAATTTGTAATTACATGTGACGAAGAAGTAGCTTTTGCGCGAGTTTGTGTAATCCGTTTTTCTTTTCGGTTTGCATTTGCGTCTTTGAGTGCGTTTTTGCCTGGGACAGTAAGGTCGTATCGAGGTGAAATTTGTATGACGTACTGAGGTCGGTAGTCGCTTGGCGGTGTGAGAGTTTGAAAATTGTAAGTGAAGGCATCGAGGAGTTACGGACGTTTATGCAGCATGATTTGAAACACGAAGAGCAGAGACGCGCCGCGCCGCGCCGCCTGGCCCAGTGAGCGTAGTTTGCTTTGATATAGGACCGTGTGGCGACGTAAAAAAATACTAGTTTCCACAGTAGAATGAAAGGAGAGTATCGGAAAGTGGTTAATTTGTAATTACATGTGACGAAGAAGTAGCTTTTGCGCGAGTTTGTGTAATCCGTTTTTCTTTTCGGTTTGCATTTGCGTCTTTGAGTGCGTTTTTGCCTGGGACAGTAAGGTCGTATCGAGGTGAAATTTGTATGACGTACTGAGGTCGGTAGTCGCTTGGCGGTGTGAGAGTTTGAAAATTGTAAGTGAAGGCATCGAGGAGTTACGGACGTTTATGCAGCATGATTTGAAACACGAAGAGCAGAGACGCGCCGCGCCGCGCCGCCTGGCCCAGTGAGCGTAGTTTGCTTTGATATAGGACCGTGTGGCGACGTAAAAAAATACTAGTTTCCACAGTAGAATGAAAGGAGAGTATCGGAAAGTGGTTAATTTGTAATTACATGTGACGAAGAAGTAGCTTTTGCGCGAGTTTGTGTAATCCGTTTTTCTTTTCGGTTTGCATTTGCGTCTTTGAGTGCGTTTTTGCCTGGGACAGTAAGGTCGTATCGAGGTGAAATTTGTATGACGTACTGAGGTCGGTAGTCGCTTGGCGGTGTGAGAGTTTGAAAATTGTAAGTGAAGGCATCGAGGAGTTACGGACGTTTATGCAGCATGATTTGAAACACGAAGAGCAGAGACGCGCCGCGCCGCCTGGCCCAGTGAGCGTAGTTTGCTTTGATATAGGACCGTGTGGCGACGTAAAAAAATACTAGTTTCCACAGTAGAATGAAAGGAGAGTATCGGAAAGTGGTTAATTTGTAATTACATGTGACGAAGAAGTAGCTTTTGCGCGAGTTTGTGTAATCCGTTTTTCTTTTCGGTTTGCATTTGCGTCTTTGAGTGCGTTTTTGCCTGGGACAGTAAGGTCGTATCGAGGTGAAATTTGTATGACGTACTGAGGTCGGTAGTCGCTTGGCGGTGTGAGAGTTTGAAAATTGTAAGTGAAGGCATCGAGGAGTTACGGACGTTTATGCAGCATGATTTGAAACACGAAGAGCAGAGACGCGCCGCGCCGCGCCGCCTGGCCCAGTGAGCGTAGTTTGCTTTGATATAGGACCGTGTGGCGACGTAAAAAAATACTAGTTTCCACAGTAGAATGAAAGGAGAGTATCGGAAAGTGGTTAATTTGTAATTACATGTGACGAAGAAGTAGCTTTTGCGCGAGTTTGTGTAATCCGTTTTTCTTTTCGGTTTGCATTTGCGTCTTTGAGTGCGTTTTTGCCTGGGACAGTAAGGTCGTATCGAGGTGAAATTTGTATGACGTACTGAGGTCGGTAGTCGCTTGGCGGTGTGAGAGTTTGAAAATTGTAAGTGAAGGCATCGAGGAGTTACGGACGTTTATGCAGCATGATTTGAAACACGAAGAGCAGAGACGCGCCGCGCCGCGCCGCCTGGCCCAGTGAGCGTAGTTTGCTTTGATATAGGACCGTGTGGCGACGTAAAAAAATACTAGTTTCCACAGTAGAATGAAAGGAGAGTATCGGAAAGTGGTTAATTTGTAATTACATGTGACGAAGAAGTAGCTTTTGCGCGAGTTTGTGTAATCCGTTTTTCTTTTCGGTTTGCATTTGCGTCTTTGAGTGCGTTTTTGCCTGGGACAGTAAGGTCGTATCGAGGTGAAATTTGTATGACGTACTGAGGTCGGTAGTCGCTTGGCGGTGTGAGAGTTTGAAAATTGTAAGTGAAGGCATCGAGGAGTTACGGACGTTTATGCAGCATGATTTGAAACACGAAGAGCAGAGACGCGCCGCGCCGCCTGGCCCAGTGAGCGTAGTTTGCTTTGATATAGGACCGTGTGGCGACGTAAAAAAATACTAGTTTCCACAGTAGAATGAAAGGAGAGTATCGGAAAGTGGTTAATTTGTAATTACATGTGACGAAGAAGTAGCTTTTGCGCGAGTTTGTGTAATCCGTTTTTCTTTTCGGTTTGCATTTGCGTCTTTGAGTGCGTTTTTGCCTGGGACAGTAAGGTCGTATCGAGGTGAAATTTGTATGACGTACTGAGGTCGGTAGTCGCTTGGCGGTGTGAGAGTTTGAAAATTGTAAGTGAAGGCATCGAGGAGTTACGGACGTTTATGCAGCATGATTTGAAACACGAAGAGCAGAGACGCGCCGCGCCGCCTGGCCCAGTGAGCGTAGTTTGCTTTGATATAGGACCGTGTGGCGACGTAAAAAAATACTAGTTTCCACAGTAGAATGAAAGGAGAGTATCGGAAAGTGGTTAATTTGTAATTACATGTGACGAAGAAGTAGCTTTTGCGCGAGTTTGTGTAATCCGTTTTTCTTTTCGGTTTGCATTTGCGTCTTTGAGTGCGTTTTTGCCTGGGACAGTAAGGTCGTATCGAGGTGAAATTTGTATGACGTACTGAGGTCGGTAGTCGCTTGGCGGTGTGAGAGTTTGAAAATTGTAAGTGAAGGCATCGAGGAGTTACGGACGTTTATGCAGCATGATTTGAAACACGAAGAGCAGAGACGCGCCGCGCCGCCTGGCCCAGTGAGCGTAGTTTGCTTTGATATAGGACCGTGTGGCGACGTAAAAAAATACTAGTTTCCACAGTAGAATGAAAGGAGAGTATCGGAAAGTGGTTAATTTGTAATTACATGTGACGAAGAAGTAGCTTTTGCGCGAGTTTGTGTAATCCGTTTTTCTTTTCGGTTTGCATTTGCGTCTTTGAGTGCGTTTTTGCCTGGGACAGTAAGGTCGTATCGAGGTGAAATTTGTATGACGTACTGAGGTCGGTAGTCGCTTGGCGGTGTGAGAGTTTGAAAATTGTAAGTGAAGGCATCGAGGAGTTACGGACGTTTATGCAGCATGATTTGAAACACGAAGAGCAGAGACGCGCCGCGCCGCGCCGCCTGGCCCAGTGAGCGTAGTTTGCTTTGATATAGGACCGTGTGGCGACGTAAAAAAATACTAGTTTCCACAGTAGAATGAAAGGAGAGTATCGGAAAGTGGTTAATTTGTAATTACATGTGACGAAGAAGTAGCTTTTGCGCGAGTTTGTGTAATCCGTTTTTCTTTTCGGTTTGCATTTGCGTCTTTGAGTGCGTTTTTGCCTGGGACAGTAAGGTCGTATCGAGGTGAAATTTGTATGACGTACTGAGGTCGGTAGTCGCTTGGCGGTGTGAGAGTTTGAAAATTGTAAGTGAAGGCATCGAGGAGTTACGGACGTTTATGCAGCATGATTTGAAACACGAAGAGCAGAGACGCGCCGCGCCGCGCCGCCTGGCCCAGTGAGCGTAGTTTGCTTTGATATAGGACCGTGTGGCGACGTAAAAAAATACTAGTTTCCACAGTAGAATGAAAGGAGAGTATCGGAAAGTGGTTAATTTGTAATTACATGTGACGAAGAAGTAGCTTTTGCGCGAGTTTGTGTAATCCGTTTTTCTTTTCGGTTTGCATTTGCGTCTTTGAGTGCGTTTTTGCCTGGGACAGTAAGGTCGTATCGAGGTGAAATTTGTATGACGTACTGAGGTCGGTAGTCGCTTGGCGGTGTGAGAGTTTGAAAATTGTAAGTGAAGGCATCGAGGAGTTACGGACGTTTATGCAGCATGATTTGAAACACGAAGAGCAGAGACGCGCCGCGCCGCGCCGCCTGGCCCAGTGAGCGTAGTTTGCTTTGATATAGGACCGTGTGGCGACGTAAAAAAATACTAGTTTCCACAGTAGAATGAAAGGAGAGTATCGGAAAGTGGTTAATTTGTAATTACATGTGACGAAGAAGTAGCTTTTGCGCGAGTTTGTGTAATCCGTTTTTCTTTTCGGTTTGCATTTGCGTCTTTGAGTGCGTTTTTGCCTGGGACAGTAAGGTCGTATCGAGGTGAAATTTGTATGACGTACTGAGGTCGGTAGTCGCTTGGCGGTGTGAGAGTTTGAAAATTGTAAGTGAAGGCATCGAGGAGTTACGGACGTTTATGCAGCATGATTTGAAACACGAAGAGCAGAGACGCGCCGCGCCGCGCCGCCTGGCCCAGTGAGCGTAGTTTGCTTTGATATAGGACCGTGTGGCGACGTAAAAAAATACTAGTTTCCACAGTAGAATGAAAGGAGAGTATCGGAAAGTGGTTAATTTGTAATTACATGTGACGAAGAAGTAGCTTTTGCGCGAGTTTGTGTAATCCGTTTTTCTTTTCGGTTTGCATTTGCGTCTTTGAGTGCGTTTTTGCCTGGGACAGTAAGGTCGTATCGAGGTGAAATTTGTATGACGTACTGAGGTCGGTAGTCGCTTGGCGGTGTGAGAGTTTGAAAATTGTAAGTGAAGGCATCGAGGAGTTACGGACGTTTATGCAGCATGATTTGAAACACGAAGAGCAGAGACGCGCCGCGCCGCCTGGCCCAGTGAGCGTAGTTTGCTTTGATATAGGACCGTGTGGCGACGTAAAAAAATACTAGTTTCCACAGTAGAATGAAAGGAGAGTATCGGAAAGTGGTTAATTTGTAATTACATGTGACGAAGAAGTAGCTTTTGCGCGAGTTTGTGTAATCCGTTTTTCTTTTCGGTTTGCATTTGCGTCTTTGAGTGCGTTTTTGCCTGGGACAGTAAGGTCGTATCGAGGTGAAATTTGTATGACGTACTGAGGTCGGTAGTCGCTTGGCGGTGTGAGAGTTTGAAAATTGTAAGTGAAGGCATCGAGGAGTTACGGACGTTTATGCAGCATGATTTGAAACACGAAGAGCAGAGACGCGCCGCGCCGCGCCGCCTGGCCCAGTGAGCGTAGTTTGCTTTGATATAGGACCGTGTGGCGACGTAAAAAAATACTAGTTTCCACAGTAGAATGAAAGGAGAGTATCGGAAAGTGGTTAATTTGTAATTACATGTGACGAAGAAGTAGCTTTTGCGCGAGTTTGTGTAATCCGTTTTTCTTTTCGGTTTGCATTTGCGTCTTTGAGTGCGTTTTTGCCTGGGACAGTAAGGTCGTATCGAGGTGAAATTTGTATGACGTACTGAGGTCGGTAGTCGCTTGGCGGTGTGAGAGTTTGAAAATTGTAAGTGAAGGCATCGAGGAGTTACGGACGTTTATGCAGCATGATTTGAAACACGAAGAGCAGAGACGCGCCGCGCCGCGCCGCCTGGCCCAGTGAGCGTAGTTTGCTTTGATATAGGACCGTGTGGCGACGTAAAAAAATACTAGTTTCCACAGTAGAATGAAAGGAGAGTATCGGAAAGTGGTTAATTTGTAATTACATGTGACGAAGAAGTAGCTTTTGCGCGAGTTTGTGTAATCCGTTTTTCTTTTCGGTTTGCATTTGCGTCTTTGAGTGCGTTTTTGCCTGGGACAGTAAGGTCGTATCGAGGTGAAATTTGTATGACGTACTGAGGTCGGTAGTCGCTTGGCGGTGTGAGAGTTTGAAAATTGTAAGTGAAGGCATCGAGGAGTTACGGACGTTTATGCAGCATGATTTGAAACACGAAGAGCAGAGACGCGCCGCGCCGCGCCGCCTGGCCCAGTGAGCGTAGTTTGCTTTGATATAGGACCGTGTGGCGACGTAAAAAAATACTAGTTTCCACAGTAGAATGAAAGGAGAGTATCGGAAAGTGGTTAATTTGTAATTACATGTGACGAAGAAGTAGCTTTTGCGCGAGTTTGTGTAATCCGTTTTTCTTTTCGGTTTGCATTTGCGTCTTTGAGTGCGTTTTTGCCTGGGACAGTAAGGTCGTATCGAGGTGAAATTTGTATGACGTACTGAGGTCGGTAGTCGCTTGGCGGTGTGAGAGTTTGAAAATTGTAAGTGAAGGCATCGAGGAGTTACGGACGTTTATGCAGCATGATTTGAAACACGAAGAGCAGAGACGCGCCGCGCCGCCTGGCCCAGTGAGCGTAGTTTGCTTTGATATAGGACCGTGTGGCGACGTAAAAAAATACTAGTTTCCACAGTAGAATGAAAGGAGAGTATCGGAAAGTGGTTAATTTGTAATTACATGTGACGAAGAAGTAGCTTTTGCGCGAGTTTGTGTAATCCGTTTTTCTTTTCGGTTTGCATTTGCGTCTTTGAGTGCGTTTTTGCCTGGGACAGTAAGGTCGTATCGAGGTGAAATTTGTATGACGTACTGAGGTCGGTAGTCGCTTGGCGGTGTGAGAGTTTGAAAATTGTAAGTGAAGGCATCGAGGAGTTACGGACGTTTATGCAGCATGATTTGAAACACGAAGAGCAGAGACGCGCCGCGCCGCGCCGCCTGGCCCAGTGAGCGTAGTTTGCTTTGATATAGGACCGTGTGGCGACGTAAAAAAATACTAGTTTCCACAGTAGAATGAAAGGAGAGTATCGGAAAGTGGTTAATTTGTAATTACATGTGACGAAGAAGTAGCTTTTGCGCGAGTTTGTGTAATCCGTTTTTCTTTTCGGTTTGCATTTGCGTCTTTGAGTGCGTTTTTGCCTGGGACAGTAAGGTCGTATCGAGGTGAAATTTGTATGACGTACTGAGGTCGGTAGTCGCTTGGCGGTGTGAGAGTTTGAAAATTGTAAGTGAAGGCATCGAGGAGTTACGGACGTTTATGCAGCATGATTTGAAACACGAAGAGCAGAGACGCGCCGCGCCGCCTGGCCCAGTGAGCGTAGTTTGCTTTGATATAGGACCGTGTGGCGACGTAAAAAAATACTAGTTTCCACAGTAGAATGAAAGGAGAGTATCGGAAAGTGGTTAATTTGTAATTACATGTGACGAAGAAGTAGCTTTTGCGCGAGTTTGTGTAATCCGTTTTTCTTTTCGGTTTGCATTTGCGTCTTTGAGTGCGTTTTTGCCTGGGACAGTAAGGTCGTATCGAGGTGAAATTTGTATGACGTACTGAGGTCGGTAGTCGCTTGGCGGTGTGAGAGTTTGAAAATTGTAAGTGAAGGCATCGAGGAGTTACGGACGTTTATGCAGCATGATTTGAAACACGAAGAGCAGAGACGCGCCGCGCCGCGCCGCCTGGCCCAGTGAGCGTAGTTTGCTTTGATATAGGACCGTGTGGCGACGTAAAAAAATACTAGTTTCCACAGTAGAATGAAAGGAGAGTATCGGAAAGTGGTTAATTTGTAATTACATGTGACGAAGAAGTAGCTTTTGCGCGAGTTTGTGTAATCCGTTTTTCTTTTCGGTTTGCATTTGCGTCTTTGAGTGCGTTTTTGCCTGGGACAGTAAGGTCGTATCGAGGTGAAATTTGTATGACGTACTGAGGTCGGTAGTCGCTTGGCGGTGTGAGAGTTTGAAAATTGTAAGTGAAGGCATCGAGGAGTTACGGACGTTTATGCAGCATGATTTGAAACACGAAGAGCAGAGACGCGCCGCGCCGCGCCGCCTGGCCCAGTGAGCGTAGTTTGCTTTGATATAGGACCGTGTGGCGACGTAAAAAAATACTAGTTTCCACAGTAGAATGAAAGGAGAGTATCGGAAAGTGGTTAATTTGTAATTACATGTGACGAAGAAGTAGCTTTTGCGCGAGTTTGTGTAATCCGTTTTTCTTTTCGGTTTGCATTTGCGTCTTTGAGTGCGTTTTTGCCTGGGACAGTAAGGTCGTATCGAGGTGAAATTTGTATGACGTACTGAGGTCGGTAGTCGCTTGGCGGTGTGAGAGTTTGAAAATTGTAAGTGAAGGCATCGAGGAGTTACGGACGTTTATGCAGCATGATTTGAAACACGAAGAGCAGAGACGCGCCGCGCCGCCTGGCCCAGTGAGCGTAGTTTGCTTTGATATAGGACCGTGTGGCGACGTAAAAAAATACTAGTTTCCACAGTAGAATGAAAGGAGAGTATCGGAAAGTGGTTAATTTGTAATTACATGTGACGAAGAAGTAGCTTTTGCGCGAGTTTGTGTAATCCGTTTTTCTTTTCGGTTTGCATTTGCGTCTTTGAGTGCGTTTTTGCCTGGGACAGTAAGGTCGTATCGAGGTGAA
>NW_026047204.1:5000-10000 GCF_023864345.2 Schistocerca serialis cubense
GGTAGCGTGTTGCGCGACACGACACGCACATCGAAAGACATGCAGTCTAGTCGGTAATGATCCTTCCGCAGGTTCACCTACGGAAACCTTGTTACGACTTTTACTTCCTCTAAATGATCAAGTTTGGTCATCTTTCCGGTAGCATCGGCAACGACAGAGTCAATGCCGCGTACCAGTCCGAAGACCTCACTAAATCATTCAATCGGTAGTAGCGACGGGCGGTGTGTACAAAGGGCAGGGACGTAATCAACGCGAGCTTATGACTCGCGCTTACTGGGAATTCCTCGTTCATGGGGAACAATTGCAAGCCCCAATCCCTAGCACGAAGGAGGTTCAGCGGGTTACCCCGACCTTTCGGCCTAGGAAGACACGCTGATTCCTTCAGTGTAGCGCGCGTGCGGCCCAGAACATCTAAGGGCATCACAGACCTGTTATTGCTCAATCTCGTGCGGCTAGAAGCCGCCTGTCCCTCTAAGAAGAAAAGTAATCGCTGACAGCACGAAGGATGTCACGCGACTAGTTAGCAGGCTAGAGTCTCGTTCGTTATCGGAATTAACCAGACAAATCGCTCCACCAACTAAGAACGGCCATGCACCACCACCCACCGAATCAAGAAAGAGCTATCAATCTGTCAATCCTTCCGGTGTCCGGGCCTGGTGAGGTTTCCCGTGTTGAGTCAAATTAAGCCGCAGGCTCCACTCCTGGTGGTGCCCTTCCGTCAATTCCTTTAAGTTTCAGCTTTGCAACCATACTTCCCCCGGAACCCAAAAGCTTTGGTTTCCCGGAGGCTGCCCGCCGAGTCATCGGAGGAACTGCGGCGGATCGCTGGCTGGCATCGTTTATGGTTAGAACTAGGGCGGTATCTGATCGCCTTCGAACCTCTAACTTTCGTTCTTGATTAATGAAAACATACTTGGCAAATGCTTTCGCTTCTGTTCGTCTTGCGACGATCCAAGAATTTCACCTCTAACGTCGCAATACGAATGCCCCCGCCTGTCCCTATTAATCATTACCTCGGGTTCCGAAAACCAACAAAATAGAACCGAGGTCCTATTCCATTATTCCATGCACACAGTATTCAGGCGGGCTTGCCTGCTTTAAGCACTCTAATTTGTTCAAAGTAAACGTGCCGGCCCACCGAGACACTCACTCAAGAGCACCCTGGTAGGATTGCAACGGGGTCCGCCTCGGGACGCACGAGCACGCACGAGGCGCGTCGCACGCCTTCAGCTCGCCCCACCGGCAGGACGTCCCACGATACATGCCAGTTAAACACCGACGGGCGGTGAACCAACAGCGTGGGACACAAATCCAACTACGAGCTTTTTAACCGCAACAACTTTAATATACGCTATTGGAGCTGGAATTACCCGCGGCTGCTGGCACCAGACTTGCCCTCCAATAGATACTCGTTAAAGGATTTAAAGTGTACTCATTCCGATTACGGGGCCTCGGATGAGTCCCGTATCGTTATTTTTCGTCACTACCTCCCCGTGCCGGGAGTGGGTAATTTGCGCGCCTGCTGCCTTCCTTGGATGTGGTAGCCGTTTCTCAGGCTCCCTCTCCGGAATCGAACCCTGATTCCCCGTTTACCCGTTACAACCATGGTAGGCGCAGAACCTACCATCGACAGTTGATAAGGCAGACATTTGAAAGATGCGTCGCCGGTACGAGGACCGTGCGATCAGCCCAAAGTTATTCAGAGTCACCAAGGCAAACGGACCGGACGAGCCGACCGATTGGTTTTGATCTAATAAAAGCGTCCCTTCCATCTCTGGTCGGGACTCTGTTTGCATGTATTAGCTCTAGAATTACCACAGTTATCCAAGTAACGTGGGTACGATCTAAGGAACCATAACTGATTTAATGAGCCATTCGCGGTTTCACCTTAATGCGGCTTGTACTGAGACATGCATGGCTTAATCTTTGAGACAAGCATATGACTACTGGCAGGATCAACCAGGGAGCTGCGTCAACTAGAGCTGAGCAGCCGGCCGCCCGGGAGTGTGTCCCGGGGGCCCGCGCGAACACGCAAGCGTCCGCTCAATTATTCTGCAAACAGGAGGAGGCTGAGCTCCCCTGCACAATACACCTCGAAACCCTCTCAGGTCCCGGCGGCGCGCAGCGCCGTCCTAAGTACTTGGTCGGGTTCGAGAGAGGCGCAATCGCCCGGAGTTTGGCGAGTAGACGCTTTAGGTGCGACCACCCGTGCTCCCAACTGAGCTTGCCGCTGCCGACAGAGGGCCCGGGAGCGTGCTGTCGTGGCATTGCCGGCGGGAGACAACACGCGCCACCTACGGTGGCCGGCAGCTCCAACGCCAGCGCCACAGAAGGACAAAAGCCCCACTTGGGTGCCGAAGCGAACTCTCCCAGCACAGCGCACGCGCCAACACGTCCGCACAGCTGCGATACAATCCACCTGCGAGAACCGCAGAGGCGACCGAGCAGCAGACGGCGTCGCGGCGCCGAGCGCCGGGCGGCGGCGCATCCTCAGCGCACACAGTCCTCAATCGGACCAGCACACTGCAGATGTCCACCGCGCTTCGCACCGGGCCCGCGAGGACCTACTTTGGCCGCACGGCGCCGCGTGCAGGGTGCGCCGGCGCGCAGCTGCGCCGCCTGCCGCCTCCGTCGGCCGGCGCGCCTGCCACTGGCCGCCCCCACCAGCCGGCTGTAGCGCGTGCGCCCACGCACCGCGCGGCCAGCACGCCGGGAGGCCCCCCCCTCACCGGCCGGGGACGGTCCCACCCAGCCACCGCCGCGTATCGCTTCACACCCACATGCCATTCACGTTCGTGGGCATGGTGGGTATCGCTGAAACAACCGGTTGGTAGCTCAACCGATCGTCGCCATCACTGATTCACCTCTAGCGAGAACAACCGCACCACAACGGTTTACCAGTTCTTCATTTGCGTAACGTCACCAGCAAACGTAGACGTCCATCGCCATTTGCAAATTCAACGATTGTTGCATGCCTGTGTCAGGTGTCACGACACACTATGTCTGCCCACATACACGCAACAACATGTGCACGCTTCGCGAACACGTGGAAGGTGGCCCCCGTACGTATGCGATGTCCATTGCGCGAACGACTGTCAACCGGCCTCTGTCGCATGTCGCAGATGTGGAACGCAGTGCACCATGCTATCACGGTGTGTGAGAAGAGACGACTACGTCTGACAACACGCGCCACTACATCAACAGACGGCTCATGCTGATCGCCATCCACGGCATACCATACTTCAATCCAGCTCTTATAGGGAGACGACACGTAGCTGAGTGCACAATATTTGGACCGTATGGTTCGCCGTTGTTGGCGCAGTCGTGGTACGGTCACACATGTACCACGATGTATCATTCAGTACATGAGGACCAATGTGCAGTACAGTGTGTGATTTGGACGTACAACATCAGCGGACAGTTGACACAAGCCGTACCACAACGTAGGCTGTGCTTCGCCATGCGAATGCCAATGAACAACTGCGAAGGGCATTGAGCATGTACGTCCTGCTGCCATCCGCATTACAGTGTATAGCTGCAAGGTGTTTAACATGAAGCGATACTCTGGGGACCGGGCAAGTGCGAGTAGCAAACTATATTGCGGGGGTTGCAGTTAGGCAACACTACACTAATTTAACGCGTCGTATGACAATTACAGAGCAGGTTAAGGCCCAACGTGTGTTGGGTTAAGGTACAATATAGGTTAGGTTAAGGTACAATATAGGTTAGGTTACGGTACAATATGGGTTAGGTTAAGGGACAATATGGGTTAGGTTAAGGGACAATATAGGTTAGGTTAAGGGACAATATGGGTTAGGTTAAGGGACAATATGGGTTAGGTTAAGGGACAATATGGGTTAGGTTAAGGGACAATATGGGTTAGGTTAAGGGACAATATAGGTTAGGTTAAGGGACAATATAGGTTAGGTTAAGGGACAATATAGGTTAGGTTAAGGGACAATATAGGTTAGGTTAAGGGACAATATAGGTTAGGTTAAGGGACAATATAGGTTAGGTTAAGGGACAATATAGGTTAGGTTAAGGGACAATATAGGTTAGGTTAAGGGACAATATAGGTTAGGTTAAGGGACAATATAGGTTAGGTTAAGGGACAATATAGGTTAGGTTAAGGGACAATATAGGTTAGGTTAAGGGACAATATCGGTTAGGTTAAGGGACAATATGGGTTAGGGTTAAGGGACAATATAGGTTAGGTTAAGGGACAATATAGGTTAGGTTAAGGGACAATATAGGTTAGGTTAAGGGACAATATAGGTTAGGTTAAGGGACAATATAGGTTAGGTTAAGGGACAATATAGGTTAGGTTAAGGGACAATATAGGTTAGGTTAAGGGACAATATGGGTTAGGTTAAGGGACAATATAGGTTAGGTTAAGGGACAATATAGGTTAGGTTAAGGGACAATATGGGTTAGGTTAAGGGACAATATGGGTTAGGTTAAGGCGCAATATGGGTTAGGTTAAGGCGCAATATAGGTTAGGTTAAGCGACAATATGGGTTAGGTTAAGGGACAATATAGGTTAGGTTAAGGCGCAATATGGGTTAGGTTAAGGCGCAATATGGGTTAGGTTAAGGCGCAATATGGGTTAGGTTAAGGCGCAATATGGGTTAGGTTAAGGCGCAATATGGGTTAGGTTAAGGCGCAATATGGGTTAGGTTAAGGCGCAATATGGGTTAGGTTAAGGCGCAATATGGGTTAGGTTAAGGCGCAATATGGGTTAGGTTAAGGCGCAATATGGGTTAGGTTAAGGCGCAATATGGGTTAGGTTAAGGCGCAATATGGGTTAGGTTAAGGCGCAATATGGGTTAGGTTAAGGCGCAATATGGGTTAGGTTAAGGCGCAATATGGGTTAGGTTAAGGTACACATTGTTGTAAGGAAAGGTGTATTGGGGGGGGGGGGGGGGGGGGCGGCGGCGGCGGCGGCCGGTTTGTTGATTGTGATTATAGTAAGTGGATGCCTGCGGCATCATCTGATTTGC